>NW_027100224.1:443063-569233 GCF_031753505.1 Anomalospiza imberbis
CCAAAAAAACCCCAAATCCCCCAAATTCTGTCCCGACCCCCCAAAAAAACCCCAAATCCCCCCAAATTCTGTCCCGCCCCCCCAAAACCCGAAATCCCCCCAAATTCTGTCCCGCCCCCCCAAAAAACCCCCAAATCCCCCAAATTCTGTCCCGCCCCCCCAAAAAACCCCAAATCCCCCCAAATTCTGTCCCGCCCGCCCCAAAAAAACCCAAATCCCCCCAAATTCTGTCCCGCCCCCCCAAAAACCCCAAATCCCCCCAATTCTGTCCCGACCCCCCAAAAAAACCCCAAATCCCCCAAAATTCTGTCCCGACCCCCCCAAAAAAACCCCAAATCCCCCCAAATTCTGTCCCGCCCGCCCCAAAAAAACCCAAATGCCCCCAAATTCTGTCCCGCTCCCCCAAAAAAAAACCAAAATCCCCCCAAATTCTGTCCCGCCCCCACCAAAAAACCCCAAATCCCCCAAATTCTGTCCCGTTCCCCCCAAAAAAAACCCCAAATCTCCCCAAATTCTGTCCCGTTCCCCCAAAAAACCCCAAATCCCCCCAAATTCTGTCCCGCCCGCCCCAAAAAAACCCAAATCCCCCCAAATTCTGTCCCGCCCTCCCCCCAAAAACCCCAAATCCCCCCAAATTCTGTCCCGCGCCCCCCAAAAAAACCCCAAATCCCCCCAAATTCTGTCCCCCCCGCCCCCAAGCAAAAATCGCCCGCCCCAAAAACCCCAAATCCCCCGAAATTCCCCCAAATCCCTTCGGCCTGCAGGATTTTAGGGCTCCGGAGGATTTGGGGGATTTTGGCAGGGGGGGGGTTTGGGATTTTGGGGGGATTTGGGGTTTTTTGGGGGATTTTGGGTATTTTTGGGGGGGTTTTAGGGGGATTTGGGGGTTCCTGTTGTCCCCACAACCCCCTGGAAGCGCCCCCTAAATCCCACATTCCCCATTAATTAAATCCTGTATTCCCCATTAATTAAATCTCACATTCCCCATTAATTAAATCCCACATTTCCCATTAATTAAATCCCACAATTCCCATTAACTGAATACCACATTCCCCATTAATTAAATCCTGTATTTAACGTTAATTAAATCCCACATTTCCCATTAAATCCCACAATTCCCATTAATTGAAAACCACATTCCCCGTTAATTCCCGTATTTCCCATTAATGAAATCTGACATTTGCCATTAATTAAACCCCACATTTCCCACTAATTAAATCCCGTATTTCCCATTAATTAAACCCATCTCCCATTAATTAAATCTGACATTTCCCATTAATTAAATCCCACATTCTCCATTGAATCCCACATTTCCCATTAATTAAATCCTGTAATTCCCATTAATTAAATCTGACATTTCCCATTAATTAAATCCTGTATTTCCCATTAATTAAATCCCACATTTCCCATTAATCCCATATTTCCCACTAATTGAATCCCACATTTCCCACTAATTGAATCCCACATTTCCCATTAATTAATCACGTATTTTCCATTAATTAAATCCCATATTCCCCATTAAATAAACCCATTCCCAATTAATTAAATCCTGTATTCCCTATTAATGAATCTCATATTCCCCATTAATCTCACATTTCCTATTAAGAAATCCCATATTTCCTATGAAACAAACCCAATTATTCCCTATTAACAAATCCAATTACGTCCCACTAATAAATCCCATTTTCCTTTTAAATAAATCCCAGAATTCCCAATTTTAGCCTTCTTTTCCCTCCGTTTTAAGCTCCAAATCCCACTGAAAAACAAAGAAAAAACACCCAAATAAAACCTCAAACTGCAATTTTCCCTTTTTCCAATTTATTCCAAAAAAAAAAATCCCCAAAAATTAGAGGAAGGAAGACACGGAAATTCCAGGAATTCCACTGGAGGGGGATTTATTTCTGCAGGAAAAGAGCCGGGGCTTTACAGCTTTTTTTGGGAATTTTTGCACGGATCCAAGCTGGGATTGTTGGGATTTTTCCTGGTTTTTTTTTTCCCACCGAACAGAAGCAAAAGCAACAAGAGAACCAAAAAATCTTGGAAAAAACCACCCCAAATCCAACTTTTTTTTCACCTCAAACCGAAAACCCGTGGCCCCGAGGGGGCGGGGAAAGCGGAATTCCGGCCATTCTTTCCCAGTTTCCCGTGAATTCACCCCAAAAATCCGGCGGTTGTTTTTGGGAAGTCCAAGCGACGGCGCCGGGAAATGGCCGGGACGATCCGGGATGGTAATTAATTAATTAGTGGCTCGAATCAAGCGGAACCTTCAGCTCGGGAGGGGTTTTTGGGGAGAAAAGAGCAGGAATGAGTTAAATAAACATGCAGGGGTGGGGGAGGGGCCTGGCCCGGCGCCAGGGCCGCGCGGTGGTGACGGCGTTGGGGGTCAACGTCATCGTCATCGCTGGCCATTGCCATGGCTCGTCATCGTGGCCGTCGTTAGTCATCGCAACTGTCGTCGTCACCGTCACCATCGTTGGTCATGGACATCATCGTTGGTTATGGTCACTGTCACCATCGTTGGTCACGGTCATCATCGTTGGTCATGGTCACCATCGTTGGTCATGGTCATCGTCATTGGTCATGTCATCGTCATTGGTCATGGTCATTGTCATCATCATTGGTCGTTGTCATCATCGTTGGTCATCGTCATCATCACTGGTCACTGTCATCATCATTGGTCATGGTCATTGTCATGGTCATTGGTCATTGTCAGCATCATTGGTCATTGTCATCATCGTTGGTCATGGTCACCATCGTTGGTCATCATCACCATCGTCATCATCGTTGGTCATGGTCACCATCGTTGGTCATCATCACCATCGTCATCATCGTTGGTCATGGTCACTGTCATCATCGTTGGTCATGATCATCATCGTTGGTCACTGTCATCATCACTGGTCATGGTCACCATCGTTGGTCATTGTCACCATCGTTGGTCACTGTCATTGTCATCATCATTGGTCATTGTCAGCATCATTGGCCATGGTCATTGTCATCGTCATTGGTCATTGTCATCATCATTGGTCATCGCCACCATCGGTGGTCACTGTCATCATCGGTGGTCACTGTCATCATCAGTGGTCATGGTCACTGTCATGGTCATTGGTCATGGTCACCACTGTTGGTCATTGTCGCCACCGTTGGTCACGGTCACTGTCACCATCGTTGGTCATGGTCATCATCATTGGTCATTGTCATCATCATTGGTCATTGTCATCATCGTTGGTCACGGTCATCATCGTTGATCATGGTCATTGTCACCATCATTGGTCACGGTCACTTTTGTTGATCATTGTCATCATTGTTGGCCATGGTCATTGTCATCATTGCTGGTCATCGTCACCATCGGTGGTTGTTGTCACCATCGTTGGTCATGGTCATCGTTGCCATCATTGGTCATGGTCACTGTCACCATCGTTGGTCATCGTCATTGGTCATGACCATCATCGTTGGTCATGGTCATCGTTGCCATCATTGGTCACGGTCACTGTCACCTTTGTTGGTCACTGTCACCATCATTAGTCATGGTCGTCGTCATCGTCACCATCACCACCGTTGGCCATCGTCATCTTCGTTGGCCACCGTCACTGCTGTCACTGTCACCGTTGGCCATCGTCATCGTTGCCGTCGTCGCCACCACCACCGCTGCATTCCCGGAGCCGGGACTGCCGGGGGCCGGCTCCGGCCGACCCAACATTCCCAAAAACCGCGGGAATTCCCCGTTTTCGTTCCCGCCCGGGAGGACGCGGAATCATGGAGGAGTTGAGGGATCTGGAGTTCGCGGTGGGGAGCACAGGGCGGGATTCCCGTGGATTCCGTGGACTTCCTGGGTATTCCTGAGGATTCCGTGGATTTCCATGAATTCCCATGGATTTCCTGAGGATTTCCATCGATTCCCATCGATTCCTGAGGGTTTCCGTGAATTCCCATGAATTCCTGAGGATTTCCAGGAATTCCTGTGAATTTCCCCGGATTTCCTGAGGATTTCCGCGGGTTCCTGTGGATTTCCGGTGGATTCCCCTGGAGTTAACAGATCTCCACAGATTTCAATGGATTTCCATGGATTCCCGTGGATTCCCATGAGTTCCTCAGGACTTCCATAGATTCCGGTAGATCTCCGCAGAATTCCCACGGATTCCTCAGGACTTCCAAAGATTCCTGTAGATCTCTGCAGATTTCCTGTGGATTCCCGAGGATTCCCATGGATTCCTGAGGACTTCCATAGATTCCCGTGGATTCCCGAGGATTTCCCGTGGATTCCTGAGGATTCCCAAGGATTCCTGTAGATCTCCACAGATTTCCCATCAATTCCCAAGGATTTCACGTGGATTCTCGTGGATTCCCAAGGATTCCTGAGGACTTCTGTAGATTCTGGTAGATCCCCACAGATTTCCTGTGGATTCCCGAGAATTCCCATGGATTCCTGAGGACTTCCAAAGATTCCTGTAGATCCCCGCAGATTTTCCGTGGATTCCTGAAGACTTCCATAGGCTCCCGTAGATCCCCGCAGATTTTCCGTAGATTCCGTGGATTCCTGAGGACTTCCATAGATTCCTGCAGATCCCCGCAGACTTCCCGTGGATTCCCGAGGATTCCCCGCGAATTCCCGCCCATTCCCACGGCATTCCCGGGAATCCCCGCCCTTCCCAAGGCACTTCACTCCGTGCGGAGGATGATGTGGATCCCGGATTCCGTGAAAACGGGGCCGCTCATCTCGCCGGCCCTCAGCGCGAACGAGGCGTCCTCGAACGGCTTCTGCATCTGCCCTGCAACCCAAAATTCCAGCAAACCCAGTAAAAACCGGGATTCGGGGCATCTCCCAAAGAAAAATCCGGGATTTGCCGGGGGCGGGGAGCTGATTCCGGGAGTTTGCCGCAGTGGATGGATCGCAGTTGGAGTGACGGGGGATCTCGGGGTTTAGTTGGGGGATAAATCCCTTGGAATTTACGGATTCTGGGAATTTTTGGGGGAACAACCCCTGAAACGGCGGATTTAGGGATAAATCACCTGGAATTGGACGGTGTTTGGGATTTTTTGGGGGGAAAAAAGTCCTGGAATTGGTGGATTTGGGGTTTTTTGGGATGAACCCCTGGAACTGATGGATTTGGGGTTTTTTGGGATGAACGCCTGGCACTGATGGATTTGGGGTTTTTTGGGATGAACCCCTGGAACTGATGGATTTGGGGTTTTTTGGGATGAACGCCTGGCACTGATGGATTTGGGGTTTTTTGGGATGAACCCCTGGCACTGATGGATTGGGATTTTTTGGGATGAACCCCTGGCACTGATGGATTTGGGGTTTTTTGGGATGAACCCCTGGAACTGATGGATTTGGGAATTTTTGGGATGAATGCCTGGAACTGATGGATTTGGGGTTTTTTGGGATGAACCCCTGGCACTGATGGATTTGGGGTTTTTTGGGATGAACCCCTGGAACTGATGGGTTTGGGGTTTTTTGGGATGAACCCCCGGAATTGATGGATTTGGGTTTTTTGGGATGAACCCTGGCACTGATGGATTTGGGTTTTTTTGGGATGAACCCCTGGAACTGATGGGTTTGGAGTTTATTTGGGATGAACCCCTGGAACTGATGGGTTTGGAGTTTTTTGGGATGAACCCCTAGAACTGATGGATTTGGGGTTTTTTGGGATGAACCCCTGGCACTGATGGATTTGGGGTTTTTTTGGGATGAACCCCTGGAACTGATGGGTTTGGGGTTTTTTGGGATGAACCCTGGCACTGATGGATTTGGGTTTTTTTGGGATGAACCCCTGGCACTGATGGATTTGGGGTTTTTGGGATGAACCCCTCACCTCTCCCGAATGCTCCCAGGTCCCCTCCGGCCTTGGCCGAGCTGCAGTCGCTGAACTGCGAAGCCAAAGACTCAAAAATCCTCCTCCCCTGATTTGATCTTCTGGATGTAGCCTGGGAAAGCCGGGGGAAAAACCCCGAATTTAGGGAACAAAGCCACTCCCAAAATTCCCCGGATGCCGCAAATTCCGTGGGAAACGAGACAGAGTGCCAAAATATCCTCAAAGCCACCCCAAAAGCGACATTCCCGGGGTTTTTTTTCCCCAAAAAATCACCACTCCCGCTTTTTTTTTTTTTTTTTTTGCCCAAAACCACCATTCCCAGGCTTTTTTTTCCCAGTTTTTTTTCTTTTTTTCCCAAAAATCAGCCATTTCAGGAAGCTTTTTTTTCCCCAAAAATGGGAAAACTGGGGGAAATGAACCTTCCGGAGAAGGAATTTTGGGGTGAATTTTGGGAAACTGTGGAATTTTGGGGTTGAATTCTGGGAAAAGGTGGAATTTGGGGTGGAATCCTGGGAGATCCCAAATCCTTTGGAATTCCTGGGATTCCTTCCCAGTATCCCCAGTATCCCCAACACTCCCAACACCCCCAGTCTCCCCAGTCCCCCCCATCCCCCCAGTATCCCCAATCTCCCCAGTCCCCCCAGTATCCCCCAGTCCCCCCAGTCTCCCCAGTATCCTGTGTTTTCCCATCACTCCCAGTATCCCCAGTCCCCCCATTACTCCCAGTCCCCAGTTCCCCCAGTTCCCCCAGTCCCCCCAGTTTCCCAGTCCCCCCCAGTATCCCCAGTCTCCCCAGTCCCCCCATCACTCCCACTCCCCCCAATCCCCCCATCACTCCCAGTCCCCCCATCACTCCCAGTCTCCCCAGTCCCCCCCAGTTCCCCCAATCCCCCCAGTCCCCCCATCACTCCCAGTCCCCCCAATTCCCCCATCACTCCCAGTTTTCCCAGTCCCCCCAGTCCCCCCATTACTCCCAGTCCCCCCCAGTCTCCCCAATCCCCCCAGACCCCCAGTCTCCCCAATCCCTCCAGTTTCCCCAGTCCCCCCAGTATCCCCAGTCCCCCCAATCCCCCCATCACTCCCAGTTTTCCCAGTCCCCCCCTTACTCCCAGTCCCCCCCAGTATTCCCAGTCCCCCCAATTCCCCCATCACTCCCAATTTCCCCATCCCCCCATTACTCCCAGTCCCCCCCAGTATTCCCAGTCCCCCCAATTCCCCCATCACTCCCAGTATCCTCAGTCCCCCCATTACTCCCAGTCCCCCCAGTATCCCCAATCCCCCCAGACCCCCAGTCCCCACAGTCCCCCCAATCCCCCAGTATCCCCAAATCCCCCCAGTCCCCCCCCATCTCCCAGTCTCCCCAATCCCCCAGTCTCCCCAGTCCCCCCAGTATCCCCAATCCCCCCAGACCCCCAGTCCCCCCAGTCTCCCCAGCTCCCCCAATCCCCCAGTATCCCCAATCCCCCCAGACCCCCAGTCTCCCCAATCCCTCCAGTCTCCCCAGTACCCCCCAGTATCCCCAGTCCCCCCAATCCCCCCAATTCCCCCATCACTCCCAGTTTCCCCCAGTCCCCCCATTACTCCCAGTCCCCCCCAGTATTCCCAGTCCCCCAATTCCCCCATCACTCCCAGTATCCCCAGTCCCCCCATCACCCTCAGTCCCCCCAATTCCCCCATCACTCCCAGTCCCCCCAATTCCCCCATCATTCCCAGTATCCCCAGTCCCCCATCACCCCCAGTCCCCCCAATTCCCCCATCACTCCCAGTCCCCCCAGTCCCCCCATCACTCCCAGTCCCCCCAATCCCCCCATCACTCCCAGTATCCCCAGTCCCCCCATCACTCCCAGTATCCCCAGTCCCCCCATCACCCCCAGTCCCCCCAATTCCCCCATCACTCCCAGTATCCCCAGTCCCCCCATCACTCCCAGTCCCCCCAATCCCCCCATCACTCCCAGTTTTCCCAGTCCCCCCAATCCCCCAGTCTCCCCAATCCCCCCAGTTTTCCCAGTCCCCCCAATCCCCCCATCACTCCCAGTATCCCAGTCCCCCCAATCCCCCAGTCTCCCCAGTCCCCCCAATCCCCCCATCACTCCCAGTATCCCCAGTCCCCCCAATCCCCCAGTCTCCCCAGTACCCCCAATCCCCCCATCACTCCCAGTATCCCCAGTCCCCCCCAATCCCCCAGTCTCCCCAGTCCCCCCAATCCCCCATCACTCCCAGTCCCCCCATCACTCCCAGTCCCCCAATCCCCCATCACTCCCAGTTTTCCCAGTCCCCCCCATCACTCCCAGTCCCCCCAATCCCCCAGTCCCCCCAATCCCCCATCACCCCCAGTCCCCCCAATCTCCCCATCACTTCCCCAGTCCCCCCAGTCCCCCCATCACTCCCAGTCCCCCCATCACCCCAGTATCCCCAGTCTCCCCAGTCCCCCCAATCCCTCAGTCTCCCCAATCCCCCCAGTATCCCCAGTCCCCCCAGTCCCCCCAATTCCCCAGTCCCCCCATCACTCCCAGTCTCCCCAGTCCCCCCAGTATCCCCAGTCCTCCCCAGTCCCCGGTCCCCGTCTGCCGTGCGGGCACTCGCCGTTGACGAGCTCCAGCGCCTCCTCCTTGGAGCGGGTGATGCGCTCCTGCCTCCAGCTGGACGGCCGCCGCGACTGGTTGTGCTTGACCAGCAGGTGCGAGCAGCGCACGCGGCCCGGCTCCGCGCGGCCGCCCCCGCTCGGCCGCTCCCACTGGCTGGCGTTCGTCAGGTGGTTGAAGTAGTACACCCTCCCTGGGGAGTTATTGATCCGTTATTGATCGGTTATTGGTTAGCGATCGGTGATCGATTCCCACTGAAAACCAGGTTACTCGCCGGGTTATTATCAAATCCCAGCTCAGTCACAGCTCAGTGACCCTGCTGGCTGGCGTTCGTCAGGTGGTTGAAGTAGTACACCCTCCCTGGGAGTTATTGATCTGTTATCAGTTATCGATCAGCTATAGGTTACTGATCAGTGATCGATTCCCACTGAGAACCAGGTTACTCGCCGGGTTGTTATCAAATCCCAGCTCAGTCACAGCTCAGTGACCCTGCTGGCTGGTGGCTGAAGTAGTACACCCTCCCTGGGGAGTTATTGATCCGTTATTGATCGGTTATCGGTTAGCAATCGGTGATCGATTCCCACTGAGAACCAGGTTACTCGCCGGGTTATTATCAAATCCCAGCTCAGACACAGCTCACTGACCCTGCTGGCTGGTGGCTGAAGTAGTACACCCCTCCCTGGGGAGTTATTGATCCGTTATCGGCTATTGATCGGTTATTGGTTAGCGATCGGTGATCGATTCCCACTGAAATCCAGGTTACTCGCCAGGTTATTATCAAATCCCAGCTCAGTCACAGCTCACTGACCCTGCTGGCTACGGTTTGAAGTAGTACACCCTCCCTAGGGAGTCATTGATCAGCTATTGGTTATTGACCAGTTATCGGTTATTGATCGGTGATCGGTTATCAATTCACACTCAAAACCACATTATCCACATCAAAAATTGAGGTTGTGGAACCCCAAAACCAGGTTAAAGATCCTAAAAAATCCTTTGAGGGACAGCACTGAGTCGCGTTCATAAAAAAAACCGGCGCACAGAGTTATTGATCAATTATTGATTATTGATCAGGCATTCAGCATCGATCAGCATCAAAACCACAAAAAATCCTCTCCCAGACGCCAAAAAAAACCCCCCATGGACCCCCCTGCCTCGTGCTCATCGGGTGCTTGAAGGAGTACAGCTGTCCTCCAGAGTTATTGATCAATGATTGGTCATTGATCACTGATTGGTTAGCGATTGGCACAAAAAAAACAGCTTAAAGATCCAAAAACGGGATTATAGACCCCAGGATTGACACCTCTGTCACCCTTCTGAGGGGATATTGATCAATTATTGGGGTACTGATCAGTAGCACACCTGTCCTCCAGAGTTATTGATCAATGATTGGTTATTGACCACTGATTGGTTAGCGATTGGCACAAAGAAAACAGCTTAAAGATCCAAAAACGGGATTATAGACCCCAGGATTGACACCTCCATCACCCTTCCGAGGGGATATTGATCAATTATTGGTTATTGATCCGCGATCAGCTCGCCAAACCCCACGGGGTAGCCCCAAACCCCAACTTCCCGACCCCCAGAAGCAAGGCTGGACCCCAAAAATCGACTTCTGACCCCCCCCAGAGACCTCCCCGGTTCTGCTGGGGAGCGACCCCCCACCCAAATTCCCCTCACATGGGGTGGGGGGGGGGGTCCCTTCTTCCCTGAGGCCACGACCCCCCCCCAAATTCCCCCCCACGACGGGGACCCCCCTCAGAGCCCCCTCGGATTGGGGACCCCCACCCAAATTTTCCTCATCGCCTCCCTCAGGCGACGACCCCCACAGGACCCTGCCTCCATCCGGAGCCCCCTCCCCAAATTCCCCTCAGGAGTTGACGACCCCCCCCAAAATTCCCCTCACGGAGGTGCCCCCTCCCCCCTCAGAGCCCCCCCGAATTGGGGACCCCCACCCAAATTTTCCTCATCGCCTCCCTCAGGCGACGACCCCCACAGGACCCTGCCTCCATCCGGGGCCCCCTCCCCAAATTCCCCTCACGGAGTTGACGACCCCCCCCCAAAATTCCCCTCACGGAGGTGCCCCCTCCCCCCTCAGAGCCCCCCCGAATTGGGGACCCCCACCCAAATTTTCCTCATCGCCTCCCTCAGGCAACGACCCCCACAGGACCCTGCCTCCATCCGGGGCCCCCCTCCCCAAATTCCCCTCACGCACCTCCCCGCCCCCTCGTCCCCTTGCAAAACCCACCCCCGCCGCCCCTCCCGCCACCCCCCGCTCCCACCTCCCCCATCCCCGCCGGTCCTTCCCCACGGCACCCCCCGGTAGCCCCCCGCCCCTTAGGCCCTCACCGGAGCTGCGGCTCATGCGCTTCTCCCACCCCGCGGGCAGCTTCTCCTCCTCCGCCATCTTCCCTTCCCTCTGCCCGCCCTGCGCGGCCCGCCCACACCGCCGCGCGGAGGGGCGGGGCAAACCCGCCCTTCTCGCGCTCCCATTGGTCGGCACAGACGCGGCTCCCTCCACGGCGCAACCCTATTGGCGGAGCCGCCCGTCAATCAGGAGAAGAGATGAAGCCCAGAAGCGCGCGGGAAAGGAGAGGCGGTGGCCGTGCGTGGACAAACTTAACCGGAACGCAAAGCCGCCTGCGCCGTGCCCGCTTAGCGCGTCCCGGTCCCACCGGAGCCAGGGAATAACGGGAGACTCCAAAAGCAGCTTTATTCACAATAAATTCAACGCTCCAGAACGCGCGCGGCCGGTTTAAAACCTAAACGTGGCGCCGGTTTGGTCACACAGGGGTCGGGAGCGGGAGAACCGGGGTGGGGAGGATAACGGAGAACACCGGGAGGACCCGGGGGACACCGAGGGGACGCGGCAGCCGCTCCTGGTCGTTCATCCCCGTCGCGGATCTCATCCGCAGCAGGAATTAAGGCCAATTAAGGAATTAAGGGGGGGTGGGTTGGTGGATTTTGGGGTGGGGGGGGGAAGGGCGAGGGGTGAGGAGCCTCCCCCGGGATCTCCGGAGCCTTTCCGGGGATCCCTCAGGGACCTCCCGGTACTTCCTGAGCGCTCCCGGTGCCCCCAGAACCCTCGCGGGGACCCCCAGGCCACCACTGCGCTGGGCCCGAAAGTGACATGTGGTCTGCAGGAAGTGACGTCACGCCGGCGCCGGTCACCCCGAGCGTTGCCTGGCAACGGCGTTTGTTGTTAGCAACGGCCAAGATGGCGGCAGGAGCGGCCTGGGCCCCCTCACGGGTGGGTGCTGGGGGCTACTGGGAGTTACTGGGGGCTACTGGGAGCTACTGGGAGGGGGCTTTGGCTTCCATGGGGGGCTCTGAGGGGTCACTGGCGACAACGGGGGCTGGGAGGTGACAAATGGCGACCAGAGCCACCCGCAGCCTCGCCTTTTTTTTCCCGCCCTTTTTTTCCCGCCCCTTTTTTTCCGCCTTTTTTTTCCGCCCTTTTTTTCCCGACCCTTTTTTTTCCCGCCCTTTTTTTTCCCGCCCTTTTTTTCCCGCCCTTTTTTTTTTCCCCCCGCCTTTTTTTCCCGCCCTTTTTTTCCCGCCCTTTCTCCCTCCCCTCAGGGACTCGGCGCCATTTTGAGCCCAAATCCTCTGGAATTTTTGGCCAAAATTCGGCCGGAATTTGGCGCTGCCGATGGAATCCAGATGCCCTCGGAATTGCGGGATTTGTTCCCGAATCCAAGGTTTTTCTTGAGGCAATTCCCGTTTTGGTTTTTTTTTCCCCGGATTTGGAGGCGGCGGAACCGGGATTTTGTGGTTTTGATTAAAAAAAAAAGGAGGAAAATCCTTGAAAACTCCCAAAAAAAATCCCCCCAGAAGCCACCGAAATTCAAATAAAAATTCGCCAAAATCCCCAAAATTCAAAGAAACGTTGCCCAAAATCCGCCCAAAAAAAATCCTCCAAATCAGTAAAAAAACCCCGCAAATGCACGAAAATTTACAGAAAATTCCCCAAAAATCCACAAAAAAATCCACAGAATGCCCTGCAGCCCTAAAACAACCCATCAAAATCCAAAGGATCCATGAAAATCGTAAAAAAAAATCCCCTAAAGTTAAAAAAAAATCAGAAAAATCCATAAAAATCAATGAAAGCCTCACAAAAATCCAGAATAAAATCCCACAAAAGTCCGTGAACCCCCCCCCCCAAAAAAAGAAAAAATTAGAAAATCCATTTAAAATTATAAAAAATCCTTTAAAATCCTCAGATGAAGGCAGTGGGGAGGAAAAAAAAAATCTGGAATTCTCTGGAATTGGCTCCACTCCAAGCCTCAAAATCCAACCCCAAAAATTCCTGGGATTAAATTTTAACCCGCTGGAGGGGGAGGGGGAAGCGGAACATTGCCGGGATCATTCCCGGAATTCTGCTGTGGCTCCTGAGCCCGAAAATCCCCAAAAAAAATCCCCCCAAAAATCCCAGGATGGACGAGGAGGAGCTCCAGGATGACCTGCGCCTGTTCCCAGGTGGAATTCCTGGATTTTTCCTGCTTTTCCAAGGGTTTTTCCAAGGGTTTTTCCTTCTTTCTTCCTTCTCCTGGTCGGGCAATTTGGATAATCCCAAAAATTCTGCTCCAGGCAGCTTCGAATTCCCGGGAATCGCCAAAAGAATCCTGGAAATAATCGGGAAATGATTAAAAAAAATAATTCCCTGATGATTGCCAAATTATTCCTGAAATAATTCCCAAAATAATCCCTGGAACAAATGATTCCAAATCAAATAATCCGGGGATTAAGCAGGAATGAATCCCAAAATTATTCCCAAAACTCGGAGCTTTCCCAGTTATTGATTAACCCCCGGGCAAACAGAGCTGGGGGCAAATCCTGGGCAGAGCAGGGAGGGATTTTCCTTGAGTTTTCCCTGCCTTTCCCCGGATTTCCCCTCCATTTTCCCGGATTATCCTGGATTTTCCCCAAATTCCCCTGCATTTCCCTGCATTTCCCTTCCATTTTCTTGGATTTTCCAAAAATTTCCCTGGATTTCTCTTAATTTTCCCTCCATTTTCTTGGATTACTCCTGGATTTTCCCAAAATTTCCCTGGATTTCCCAACATTTCCCCTCCATTTCCCGGATTATCCTGGATTTTCCCAAAATTCCCCTGCATTTCCCTGCATTTCCCCTCCATTTTCTTGGATTTTCCCAAAGTTTCCCTGGATTTCTCTTAATTTTCCCTCCATTTTCTTGGATTACTCCTGGATTTTCCCAAAATTCCCCTGCATTTCCCTGCATTTCCCTTCCATTTTCTTGGATTTTCCAAAAATTTCCCTGGATTTCTCTTAATTTTCCCTCCATTTTCTTGGATTACTCCTGGATTTTCCCAAAATTTCCCTGCAATTCCCTGCATTTCCCCTCCATTTTCTTGACTTTTCCCAAAATTTCCCTGGATTTCTCAAAATTTCCCCTCCATTTCCCCCTGGATCTGTTGGGTTTTCCCATTTCCCCATTTTTTTCCCAGTTTCATCCCATTTCCCCCCCATTTTTTCCCTGTTTCTGCCCTATTTTATCCATTTATTTCCCATTTCCCCCCCTTTTATCCCATTTCCTTCCTGTTTCTCCCCCTTTTATCCCATTTTCCCCCATTTTTCCCCGTTTTATCCCATTTTTCCCAGTTTCTTCCCCATTTCCCCCCCCTTATCCCATTTCTTTCCCATTTCCCCCCATTTATCCTATTTTTTTCCCGTTTTTCCCCATTTTATCCCATTTCTTTCCCATTTTCCTCCATTTTTCCCATTTCTTTCCCGTTTCCCCCCACTTTTATCCCATTTTCCCCCCATTTTTCCCCATTTTCCCCCATTTTATCCCATTTCTTTCCCATTTCCCCCCCTTTTATCCCATTCCTTTCCCATCTTTCCCCCTTTTATCCTATTTCTTTCCCATTTTATCCCATTTCTTTCCCGTTTTTTTCCCATTTCTTTCCCGTTTTTTTCCCATTTCTTTCCCATTTTTTCCCACTTTTATCCCATTTCCCCCCATTTTTCCCCATTTTCCCCCATTTTATCCCATTTCTTTCCCATTTCTTTCCCATTTTCCCCCCTTTTATCCCATTCCTTTCCCATCTTTCCCCCTTTTATCCTATTTCTTTCCCATTTTATCCCATTTCTTTCCCATTTTTTCCCATTTCTTTCCCATTTTTTCCCATTCTTTCCCGTTTCCCCCCCACTTTTATCCCATTTTCCCCCATTTCCCCCCGTTTTTTCCTCATTTTATCCCATTTCTTTCCCATTTTTTCCCATTTCTTTCCCATTTTATCCCATTTTCCCCTCTTTTATCCCATTGCTTTCCCATTTTCCCCTCTTTTATCCCATTTCTTTCCCATTTCCCCCCCCCTTTTATCCCATTCCTTTCCCATCTTTCCCCCTTTTTATCCCATTTCTTTCCCGTTTTTTTCCCATTTCTTTCCCGTTTCCCCCCCTTTTATCCCATTTTCCCCCCCATTTCCCCCCATTTTATCCCCTTTCCTTCCCCCTTTCTTGCCCATTCCTCCCCGTTTTTCCCATTTTCCCCCCGTTTTTCTCCCGTTTCCAGGCGGCTCGGCGCTCCCGGCGCGGCTGCGCTCCTTCCCGGCCGTGTACCTGAGCCTGGCGCTCTCCTCCCTGCTCCTGCTGGGCCTCAGCGCCCTGGCGCTCGCCAGAGGTGTGGCCATCCCAAAATATTCCCAAAATTCCGCCCCCCCCCCCCCCCCCCCCACCCCCCCCCCCCAGTTCCCAGAATTCCCACCGCCGGAACCCCGGCTCCGTCCATCCCAAATCCCGGAATTCTTCTTCGTCCCCGAGACCCAGGCCTGGAAATTCACCTGGATTCCCGTCCACCCCCATTCCCTGAATTCCCAGATCCTTGAATCCCCTCGATTCCCCCTCGTTCCCATCCACCCCAATTCCCGGAATTCCCGGAATTCCCTGAATTCCCGTCCCAAAGCCCGAAATTCCTCGTAATGCCCAAATTCTGCATGGGGGAACTCCCCCTCCATCCATCCCAAATGCTGGAATTCCCTCCTCATTCCCTCATTCCATCCCAAATCCTGAATTCCCTCATTCCCAAATCCCTGAATTCCCTCATTCCATCCCAAATCCTGAATTCCCTCATTCCCAAATCCCTGAATTCCCTCATTCCATCCCAAATCCCTGAATTCCCTCATTCCCAAATCCCTGAATTCCCTCATTCCATCCCAAATCCCTGAATCCCCTCATTCCCAAATCCCTGAATTCCCTGAATTCCCTCATTCCCAAATCCCTGAATTCCCAAATCCCTGAATTCCCTCATTCCATCCCAAATCCCTGAATTCCCTCATTCCCAAATCCCTGAATTCCCTGAATTCCCTCATTCCCCAAATCCCTGAATTCCCTCATTCCCAATCCCAAAAAAGCCCCAAATTCCAGCCGGAATTGGGGCAGGAAATTCCCAAAATCCCCAAATCCTGGGACACAAAGGGCGGGTAATCCCCAAAAAAACCCAGAATTCTGATTTTTCGGGAATTTTTTCCTTCCCTCCCCCCTCCCCCCCCCCAGTTTCCTCCATTTCCTCCAAACTCCACCAGGACCGTCCGGAGTGGAACTTTTCCAACTGGGATTCGTTCCGTAAGTCCCAAAATCCCCTGAATTTTTCCTTTTTCCCTCTGGATATTCCCAGTATCCCAGCGCTTGGGGGATTTTGGCGGGGAGAGAATTCGCAGATCCCAAAATTTGGGGGATTCCCAAAGAGCGGTGCTGGGGCTGTTCCCGCAGTGTTCCCGTGCGGGGCGGATTCCCGGGAATGGGAATATTTTTCCGGGAACTGTTATTATTTCTCGCTGGCGCGGATGAGCTGGGAGCGGGCGCGGGAGCAGTGCCGGGAGCGCCGCGCCGAGCTCGCCGTGGTCGGCAGCTTTGCCGAGCAGGTGATCCCAAATCCCGAAAATCCCCATCCCGATCCCCAATCCCGAAAATCCCCAATCCCAAATCCTGAAAATCCCCAATCCCAAATCCCGAAAATCCACATTCCGATCCCAATCCCGAAAATCCCCAGTCCCAAATCCCGAAAATCCCAAATCCTGTGCCCAAATCCCCGTACTGATCCCAAATCCTGAAAATCCCCATTCTGATCCCAATCCCCAATCCCGAATCCCGAAAATCCCCATCTTGATCCCAATCCTCAATCCCGAAAATCCCAAATCCTGTGCCCAAATCCCTGTACTGATCCTAATTCCCAATCCCGAAAATCCCAAATCCTGATCCCAATTCCAATCCCCATCCTGATCCCAATTCCAATCCTGAATCCCGTTCCCAAATCCCCATCCTGATCCCAAATCCTGAGCCCCAATCCCAAATCTTGAATCCCAAATCCCAATCCCAAATCCTGATCCCAAATCCCAGAAATCCCCATTCCAGATCCTAATCCCCAATCCCGGGCCCAAATCCCCATCCTGATCCCAAATCCTGAGCCCCAATCCCAAATCAAGATCCCAAATCCCAAAGGGAATTCCCAAATGCCGCGCAAACCCCGCCGTTGTCGTCAGCTTTCCGGAGCAAATCCTAAATCCCAAATCCCGAGTCCCCGTCCCGATCTCAAAACCGAAATCCGGATCCTGAGCCCAAATCCCAAATCTCGAATCCCGATCCTGACCCCAATCCGGATTATCCCGCTTTTCCTGGTTTTCCCTTTTTTCCCGCTGACTACAATGATCCTGCTGATCCCAACGATCCCGACAATCCCACCAATCCCAACGATCCCGACAATCCCGACCATCCCAACAATTCCAACGATCCCAACGATCCGAACAATCCCAACCATCCCAATAATCCCGACAATCCCAATGATCCCGACAATCCCAACGATCCCGAAAATCCTGACGATCCCAATTATCCCAGCAATCCAAATAATCCTGACAATCCCAACGATCCCGACAATCCCGATGATCCCACCAATCCCAACGATCCTGACGATCCCGATGATCCCAACGATCCCACCAATCCCAACAATCCCAATGATCCCGACGATCCCGCTGATCCGCACAATCCCGACGATTCCAACCATCCCAATAATTTCAACGATCCCGACAATCCCAATCCCGATGGTCGGGATTTTCCCGCTGATCCCAACAATCTCAACGATCCCAACAATCCCAACGATCTCGACAATCCCAACAATCCCAACGATCTCGACAATCCTGATGATCTCAACAATCCCGACGATCCCGACAATCCCAACAATCCCGACGATCCCAACGATGCCAATGATCCCAACAATCCCGACAATCCCGACGGTCCCGACAATCCCGACGATCCCAACGATCCCAATCCTGATGGTCGGGATTTTCCCGCTGATCCCGGTTTTCCCCGCCGCTGCAGCAGTTCCTGATGTCCCGGACGCGGAACGAGCGCTTCTGGATCGGCCTCACCGACCGGAATTCCGAGGGAAACTGGGAATGGGTCGACGGCACCGACTCCAAATCCTCCTTCACGTGAGCCCCTGGTCCCAAAATCCCGGGATTCCACCCCAAAATCCCGGGATTCCGCCCCAAAGTTGGGATTTGGGGTTTTTTCCCCCATTGAAATCCCACAAATTTCAGGGAAATTGGGATTTTTTTTTTCCCCCCCTTGGAAATCGCAGAAATTTGGGAATCGCAGAATTTCGTGGAATTTTGTCTCCAGAAAATGAGCCAAATTTTGGGATTTGGGGATTGTGGAGTCCGAATGTTGGGAATTTGGGAATTCCCTCCCAAAAAATCCCCCAAATCTTGGAATTTCAGCGATTTTCCTCCCAAAATATTGGAAATTTGGGAATTCCCTCCCAAAAAATCCTCAAATCTCAGAATTTCAGGAATTTTCCTCCCAAAAATTTGGGAATTTGGGAATTGCCTCCCAAAAAATCCCCCAAATCTTGAAATGTCAGCGATTTTCCTCCCAAAATATTGGAAATTTGGGAATTCCCTCCCAAAACCCTCCCCAAAAATCTTGGCATTCCGGCCAATTTCTCTCCCTAAATATTTGGAATTTTGGGGATTCTCTCCCAAAAAAGAAACCCAGATCTTGGAATTTCAGGAATTTCATTCCCAAATATTGGAAATTCGGGGGATTCTTTCACCAAAATCCCCCAAATCTTGAAATGTCAGCGATTTTCCTCCCAAAATATTGGAAATTTGGGAATTCCCTCCCATAAAAAAAACCCCAAATCTTGGCATTCCGGCCAATTTCTCTCCCCAAATATTTGGAATTCCGGGGAATTTCCCCACCCGAACCCCAGGGATTTTTGGCCGAACTCCCCCCCACCCCAAGAATCCCGGATTTTCGCCGCGAATCCCGATTTTTTCCCCCTCCCACCCAGGTTTTGGCGGGAGGGCGAGCCCAACGACAGCGGGAATAACGAGGATTGCGCTCACCTCTGGATTTCGGGGAAGTGGAACGACGTCCACTGCACCTTCGAGTGCTTCTTCGTCTGCGAGCGGCCCCTCTCCCAAAAATCCCCTTTTTCCCCCTAAATTCGCCACCCCATCCTCCCCCCGCGGGGCCGCGCCGCGAAATTCCCCAAAAAACGGCAGGGAAAAAAAAAAAAAAAACGGGAATTTTTTACGGCAATAAAAGGAGTTTCCTGCTCCGGTTCGGGCGAATTTGGGATTTTCTTGTCGTTGTTATTTTTTTTTTTTCCCCCCGGGGTTTTCCCAGATTTTCGAGGTGGGAAATTCCCAGGATTTTTGCGGTTTTGAGGTAAAAGTGTCCGGAGATTCGGGGATTTGGGGATTTTGTTGGCGCCGTTCCCAATTTTCCATCGTTTCCCCGAAAAATCAGCACTCCCCAAACTTTTCCCTATTTTTTTTTTTTTTTCCTGTTTAATTTGGTTTTCCAGAGGAAATTTTGGTGGATTTGGGGATTCAGGTCCTGCCTGGGTCGAGGATCCCACAGGGATTTGGGAATTTTGGGAATTTTGGGAATTTTGTCCTCCTCATCCCCCCCCAGTTCCCTCTGGATTTCCCCCACATCCTTCCGGAACCCAAATTTCCCCAATTTCCCCCAATTCCTTCGGGTTTGGGCTTGGAATTCCCGGGGTTTTTTGGAAATTCCCGGGTTTTTTTGGAAATTCCCGGGTGGTTTTTTTGGGAATTCCCGGATGGGTTTTTTGGGGGGATTCACAGGGGTTTTTTTTAACTCCCGGGGGTTTTTTGGGAATTCCCAGGGTATTTTTGGGAATCCCTGGGGTGTTTTTTTTGGGAATTCCCAGGGTTTTTTTTTTTTTGGGAATTCCCTCTTTTTCGAGCTTTGGCACTTCCCGCTTTTTCGGCGTTTGGGAATCCCCTTTCTTTTTTGCGGGGGGTGGAATTCCCATTTTTTGGGGGGGGCGGAAAAAAGCGAATTCCCTAAAAAATGAGAATTCCTCAAAATTCCCCCCCTTCCCTTTCCCTCCTCCCCCGGGAGCGCGCACGGGCGGGGCCAGCGCCGGGCCCGCTGTCGCGATCCCGCTGTCGCGATCCCGCTGTCGCTGTCGCGATCCCGCTGTCCCTGTCGCGATCCCGCTGTCGCGATCCCGCTGTCCCTGTCGCGATCCCGCTGTCCCTGTCGCGATCCCGCTGGCGCGATCCCGCTGTCCCTGTCGCGATCCCGCTGACGCTGTCGCGATCCCGCTGGCGCTGTCGCGATCCCGCTGTCCCTGTCGCGATCCCGCTGTCGCTGTCGCGATCCCGCTGTCGCGATCCCGCTGTCCCTGTCGTGATCCCGCTGTCGCGATCCCGCTGTCCCTGTCGCGATCCCGCTGTCCCTGTCGCGATCCCGCTGTCGCGATCCCGCTGTCCCTGTCGCGATCCCGCTGTCCCTGTCGCGATCCCGCTGGCGCTGTCGCGATCCCGCTGTCGCGATCCCGCTGTCCCCGTCGCGATCCCGCTGTCGCGATCCCGGTGAGTTCCCCGCGGCGGCACCGCGAGTCCCGTCGGGGCCGCCGTGTCGCGACAGTCGCGATGGGCGCGGCCGGGGTGCCCGGCGCTACCGGGGCGGTTCCGCGGCCGCTCGGGAGCAGCGGCGGGAGCGGCGCCGGCGACGGCGCGTCCCGGTTCTCCCCGCCCCGGCGCTTCCCCGGGATCCGCCCGGTTTCCCCCGCTCCCATCCCGGTTTTTCCCCCGCTCCCATCCCGGTTTTTTCCCGGTTTTCTCCCAGTCCCATCCCGGTTTTTTCCCGGTTTTCCCCCGCTCCTATCCCGGTTTTTCCCTACTCCTATTCCGGGCTCTTCCCACTTTTTCCCCGCTCCCATCCCGGGCTCTTCCCGGTTTTCCCCCGCTCCCATCCCGGTTTCTTCCCGGTTTTTCCCCCCGCTCCCATCCCGGGCTCTTCCCACTTTTCCCCCGCTCCCATCCCGGTTTTTTCCCGGTTTTCCCCCGCTCCCATCCCGGTTTTCTCCCTCTCCCATCCCCGGCGCTTCCCGGTTTTCTCCCGCTCCCATCCCGGGCTCTTCCCACTTTTCCCCCGCTCCCATCCCGGTTTTTTCCCGGTTTTCCCCCGCTCCTATCCCGGTTTTTCCCCGCTCCCATCCCGGTTTTTTCCCGGTTTTCCCCCGCTCCCATCCCGGTTTTTCCCCCCCGCTCCCATCCCGGACTCCTCCCGGTTTTCTCCCGCTCCCATCCCGGGCTCTTCCCGGTTTTCTCCCACTCCCATCCCGGTTTTTTCCCAGTTTTCTCCCGCTCCCATCCCGGGCTCCTCCCGGTCCGATCACGGCGCTTTCCCGGTTTTTCTCCTCTCCGCTCCCGGTTTCTGCCTGCGTCTCCCTCGGTCCGCTCCGCTCCCGCTCTCATCCCGGTTTTTCCCCCGCTCCGCTCCCGCTCTCATCCCGGTTTTTCCCCCGCTCCTATCCCGGTCTCTTCCCGGTTTTCTCCCGCTCCTATCCCGGGCTCCTCCCGGTTTTTCCTCCGCTCCCATCCCGGCGCTTTCCCGATTTTTCCCCGCTCCCGTCCCGGTCTCTTCCCGGTCCTTTCCCCCGCTCCCATCCCGCTTTTCCCGGTTATCCCCCGCTCCCATCCCGCTTTTCCCGGTTATCCCCCGCTCCCGTCCCGGTCTCTTCCCGGTCCTTTCCCCCGCTCCCATCCCGGGCTCTTCCCGACCTTTCGCCTCCCCCGCAGCTGCCGGGATGAAGCCGGAGGAGGCTCCGTCCTGCCGGGAGCAGGGAACGCCGCTCCCGGGAGCCGGTGAGTACCGGGAATTCCGGGAAAACACCGGGAATGACACCGGGAATTCCGGGGAAAACACCGGGAATTCCGGGAAAACACCGGGAATGACACCGGGAATTCCGGGGAAAACACCGGGAATGACACCGGGAATTCCAGGGAAACACTGGGAATGATACCGGGAATTCCCCAAATTCCCTCCCGCCTCCCCAAATTCCCGGAATGCCCGGGATTTCGGGATCTTTTCCCCATTCCCGAGTCCCTTTTCCCGTTTTTTCCCAGAGGTTTTCTCTTTATTCCCGTTTTTTCCCGGCTCCAAACCTCCCCCTTTTCCCAATCCCGTTTTTTTTTTTAATTTTCCCAGGCTGGAATCCAGGATTTTCCTGGGGATTTTTCCCTGATCCCACATTCCCAGAAATTCTCGAAAATCCGTCCTCATTCCCTCTTTAATTAATCCCAGTTTTTCCCTCGAAATTAATCAGGAATTGGGATTTTAAATCCTGAATTTTAACCCGCGGTGGGGGGTGGGGGGGAATGGGATTGAGGACACGAAAAATGTGGGGAAAAACCTCAGGAATGGGAAAAAAAAATTCCATGGAAAACCACCAGGAATTTGAATTTGGAATTTCAGGGTCCAAATTGGAGCTGGGCTCGGAATCCCAGAGCCCAAATTAAAACCGGGATCAAAATTCCAAATGAAATCCGGCATCGGGGGCTCCCCTCATTCCCATTTTTTCCCGGGATTTTTGGGCTCCATCGCTGGGATCCAGGGCCAGATTTTTCCTGGGATTTGGGTGGAAAAAACCTGGGAACGGCCTCGGGATGAGGAGGAGGAGGAGGAGGAGGCGCTGCCAGAGAAAAATTGGAATTTTTCCCTCCCTCCCTTCCCTTTGAGGAGCAGCCAGAGATGAAAGTTGGGATAAAAACCAGGGAGAGAAAAACCAAATTCCCAAAAATCCAGAGTGGGAAAAAAGCGCCCCGAATCCCCCGGATTCCTTCCTAAAATCCCCCAAATTCATTTTTTTTTCCATGGAAAATTTTTCCTTTGGATTTCTGGGAGCTCCCCATGGGATTTCCCCTGCTGTCCAACTCCATTTTTCCTAGCTTTTCCCATTTCCCCCCCTGAATTTCCCTGGTTTTCCCTAAATTCTCAGATTTTCCCGATTTTCCCCCAAATTTTCCTGGTTTTCTCCCAAAATTTCCCCATTTCCCCCTGAATTTTCCCATTTTTCCCTAAATTCTCCCATAATTTCCAGAATTTTCCCTTTTTTTCCTTGAATTTTCTCCAAATTTCCTCCGGATTTTCCCCAAATTTTCCCATTTCCCCCCAATTCCCCCCCTAATTCTCCCATTTCCCCGATTTTTCCCAGTTTTCCCCCTAAATTCCCCCATATTTCTCCCAGATTTTCCCATTTCCCCCAAATTTCCCCCAAATTCTTCCATTCTTCCCTCAAATTTCCCTTTTTTTCCCCCAAATTCCTCAATATTTCACCCAGATTTTCCCTTTCCCCCCCAAATTCCCCCAATTTCTCCCAAATTTCCCCGGATTTTTCCCCAAACTCTCCCAGTTTCCCAGATTTCTCCCAAAACTCTCCCATTTTCCCAAAAATTTTCCCCAAAAATCTCCCGCTTTCCCCGATTTCCCCCCAGATTCTCCGTTTTCCCCAAGATTTCCCCCCAAAATCTCAGTTTTCCCCCCAAATTTTCCCCAAATTCTCAGTTTTTCCCAGGATTTCCCCGAAACTCACAGTTTTCCCCCCAAATTTCCCCCCAAACTCCCCCATTTCCCCCAAAATCTCAGTTTGCCCCCCAAATTCCCCCATTTTCCACAAATCCCCCCCAAACTCCCCCGTTTCCCCCAGGATTTCTCCCCGTTTTCCCCAGATTCCCCCCCAATTCTCCGTTTTTCCCCCCAAACTTTCCTAGTTTCCCCAGATTTCCCCCCAAATTCTCTGTTTTCCCCACAAACTCCCCCATTTTCCCCCAAACTCCCCCATTTTTTCCAGATTTCCCCTCCAAACTCCCCCATTTCCCCCAAACTCTCATTTTTCCCAGGATTTCCCCCCAAAACTCCCCCATTTCCTCCAAATCCCCCCCAAACTCCCCCGTTTTCCCCAGGATTTCCCCCCAAATTCTCCGTTTTCCCCCCAAACTTTCCCATTTTCCCCAAACCCTCCCATTTCCCCCAGGATTTCTCCCCGTTTTCCCCAGGATTTCCCCCCAAATTCTCCGTTTTCCCCCCAAACTTTCCCATTTTCCCCAAACTCCCCCATTTCCCCCAGGATTTCTCCCCGTTTTCCCCAGATTTCCCCTCAAATTCTCCGTTTTTCCCCCCAAACTCCCCCGTTGTTTCCAGATTTCCCCCCCAAACTCCCCCATTTCCCCCAAACTCTCATTTTTCCCAGGATTTCCCCCCAAACTCCCCCATTTCTCCCAAATCCTCCCCAAACTCCCACATTTCCCCCAGGATTTCTCCCCGTTTTTCTCGATTCCCCCCAAACTCCCCCGTTTTCCTCGATTTCCCCCCAAACTCCCCCATTTACCCCAGGATTTCTCCCCGTTTTCCTCGATTTCCCCCCAAACTCCCCCATTTCCCCCAGGATTTCTCCCCGTTTTCCTCGATTTCCCCCCAAACTCCCCCGTTTTCCCCAAACTCCCCCGTTTTCCTCGATTTCCCCCCAAACTCCCCCGTTTTCCCCAAACTCCCCCGTTTTCCTCGATTTCCCCCCAAAACTCCCCCGTTTTCCCCAAACTCCCCCGTTTCCCCCAGGATTTCTCCCCGTTTTCCTCGATTCCCCCCAAACTCCCCCGTTTACCCCAGGATTTCTCCCCGTTTTCCTCGATTTCCCCCCAAACCCCCCCGTTTTCCCCAAACTCCCCCGTTTTCCTCGATTTCCCCCCAAACTCCCCCGTTTTCCTCGATTTCCCCCCAAACCCCCCCGTTTTCCCCAAACTCCCCCGTTTTCCTCGATTTCCCCCCAAACCCCCCCGTTTTCCTCGATTTCCCCCCAAACTCCCCGTTTTCCCCAAACTCCCCCGTTTTCCTCGATTTCCCCCCAAAACTCCCCCGTTTTCCCCCCAACCCGCCGCGTTTTTCTCCCCCCGCCAGGTCCCGCGGCCGCGCCGCCGCCGTGCGCGGGCTGCGGCTCCGGCATCCGGGACCGGTTCCTGCTGCGGGCGAACGGGCGCTCGTGGCACGAGCGCTGCCTGCGCTGCGCCGAGTGCGGCCGAGCGCTGCGCGGCCGCTGCTTCTGCCGCGGGCGCCGCCTCTTCTGCCGCCCCGACTACGAGAAGTGAGTCCTGCGCGCTCGGCGACGCGTCTCCGGCCCTAGGCCCGCTTTCCGCCCGGATTCCCCGTTTTTTCCGGGGGTTTCCCCCGTTTTTCCGGGGTTTTTCCCCAATTTTCCAGGGTTTTCCCCATTTTTCACCATTTCCCCCCGTTTTTCAGGGTTTTTCCCCCATTTTTCAGCGTTTTCCCCCGTTTTTCAGGGTTTTTCCCCATTTTTCAGCGTTTTTCCCCATTTTCAAGGTTTTCCCCCCATTTTTCAGGGTTGTCCCCAATGTTCAGCGTTTTCCCCCAATTTTCCAGGGTTTTTCCCCATTTTCAGGGTTTTTCCCCCATTTTTCAGCGATTCCCCCCGGTTTTCCAGGGTTTTTCCCCGTTTTTCAGGGTTTTCCCCCAATTTTCCAGGGTTTTTCCCCATTTTCCAGGGTTTTTCCCCATTTTCAGGGTTTTTCCCCCGTTTTTCAGCGTTTCCCCCCCGTTTTTCAGGGTTTTTCCCCAATTTTCCAGGGTTTTCCCTGTTTTCCCCTGTTTTCCCCCCATTTTCAGCGTTTCCCCCCCGTTTTTCAGAGTTTTCCCCCCCATTTTCCAGGGTTTTTCCCCATTTTTCCAGGGTTTTTCCCCATTTTTCAGGGTTTTCCCCCGTTTTTCCAGGGTTTTTCCCCATTTTCCAGGGTTTTTCCCCCGTTTTTTCAGGGGTTTTCCCCATTTTTCCAGGGTTTTTCCCCGTTTTTCAGGGTTTCCCCCCAATTTTCCAGGGTTTTTCCCCCATTTTTCAGCATTTTCCCCCCATTTTCCGGGGTTTTTTCCCCGTTTTTCAGTGGTTTTCCCCCCGTTTTTCAGGGTTTTTCCCCATTTTTCAGGAGTTTTCCCCAATTTTGCAGCATTTTTCCCCATTTTCCATGGTTTCCCCCCATTTTTCTCTATTTTTCCCCATTTTTCAGGGTTTTCCCCCCGATTTTTCAGGGGTTTTCCCCCATTTTTCCGTGTTTTTTCCCCATTTTTCAGCATTTTCCCCCCATTTTCCGGGGTTTTTCCCCATTTTTCAGCGTTGTTCCCCCCGTTTTTCAGGGTTTTTCCCATTTTTTCAGTTTTCCCCAATTTTCCAGGGTTTCTCCCCGTTTTTTCAGGGTTTTTCCCCATTTTCCCAGGGTTTTTTCCCCATTTTTCAGGGTTTGCCTCAATTTTCCAGGGTTTTTCCCCAATTTTCAGCATCTCCCCCCCCGCCGTTTTTCAGGATTTTTCCCATTTTTCCAGGGTTTTCCCCATTTTCAGCGTTTTCCCCCCTGTTCTCCAGTGTTTCCCCCCGTTTTTCAAGGGTTTTCCCTTTTTTTCAAAGTTTTTTTCCCCATTTTCCAAGGTTTTTTCCCTATTTTTCAAGTTTTTTTCCCCCATTTTCCATGTTTTTCCCCGATTTTCCATGTTTTTTCCCAGTTTTCCAGGAATTTTCCCCGCTTTCCCCCCCGCCCCCTTTTTCCCCAAGGAATCACACGAGGAGGAAGAGGAACTTTCTGCCGCAAAAACCCCAAATCCAAAGGGATTTTCCATGGAACTCTCCCCTTTCCAGGGCCCCTTCCAGAGGCACCTGTCCCGTAAATCGGGGGAAAAAAAAGGAAAAAATCAGAAAAAAAGGGAGGAAAACTCCCTCCGGAATCCCTTTGAAGTCGGATTTCTGGGAATTCGGGAGGGAGCCGAGCCCTTGGAGCCGTTCCCGGCCTCCTCCTCCAGAGTTTTTCGGGATGAACTCGGCTCCAACTCCTTTTCCAACTGTTTTTTTCCCAGATTCTTTAGGCTTTCCCTGGAATTTCAGGGATTTTCCCAGTTTTTGGGGGGTTTTTCCTGGAATTTCAGGGTTTTTTCCCTGGAGTTTCAGGGGTTTTCCCAGTTTTATGGGGTTTTTCCTGGAATTTCAGAGATTTTCCCCAGATTTTTTAGGCTTTTCCTGGAATTTTAGGGTTTTTCCCCAGGAATTTTCAGGGGTTTTCCCAGTTTTTGGGGGTTTTTTGCCTGGAATTTTCAGGGATTTTCCCCCATAAATCTCAGGATTTTTCCCCATAAATCCCACGATTTCCCCCCAAAAATCCCAGGATTTTCTCCCATAAATCCCAGGATTTTCCCCCATAAATCCCAGGATTTTCCCCCATAAATCGCAGGATTTTCCCCCGTAAATCCCACAATTTTCCCCCCAAAATCCCAGGATTTTCCCCCATAAATCCCAGGATTTTCCCCCATAAATCCCAGGATCTCCCCCATAAATCCCAGGATTTTCTCCCATAAATCATGGGATTTTCACCCTAACGTCCCAGGATTTTCCCCCATAAATCCCAGGATTTTCCCCCATAAATCTCGGGATTTCCCCCATAAACCCCAGGATTTCCCCCCATAAATCCCGGGATTTTTCCCCATAAATCCCAGGATTTCTCCCCATAAACCCGAGGATTTCCCCCCATAAATCCCGGGATTTTCCCCCATAAATCCCAGGATTTCCCCCCATAAATCCCGGGATTTTCCCCCATAAATCCCAGGATTTCTCCCCATAAAACCCCAGGATTTTCCCCCCATAAATCCCGGATTTTTCCCCATAAATCCCAGGATTTCCCCCCATAAATCCCGGGATTTTCCCCCATAAATCTCGGGATTTCCCCCATAAACCCCAGGATTTCCACCCATAAATCCCGGGATTTTTCCCCATAAATCCCAGGATTTCTCCCCATAAACCCGAGGATTTCCCCCCATAAATCCCGGGATTTTCCCCCATAAATCCCAGGATTTCCCCCCATAAATCCCGGGATTTTCCCCCATAAATCCCAGGATTTCTCCCCATAAAACCCCAGGATTTTCCCCCCATAAATCCCGGATTTTTCCCCATAAATCCCAGGATTTCCCCCCATAAATCCCGGGATTTTTCCCCATAAATCCCGGGATTTTCCCCAATAAATCCCGGGATTTTCCCCCATAAATCCCAGGATTTTCCCCCATAAATCCCACGATTTTCCCCCATAAATCCCGGGATTTCCCCCCATAAATCCCAGGATTTTTCCCCATAAATCCCAGGATTTTCCCCCATAAATCCCAGGATTTTCCCCCATAAATCCCGGGATTTTCCCCCATAAATCCCGGATTTTCCCCATAAACCCCAGGATTTTTCCCCATAAACCCCACGATTTTCTCCCATAAATCCCAGGATTTTCCCCCATAAATCCCAGGATTTCCCCCCATAAATCCCGGGATTTTCCCCCATAAATCCCCGGATTTTCCCCATAAATCCCGGGATTTCCCCCACATCCCGGGATTTCCCCGCAGGCTGTTCCCGCGGCGCTGCAGCCGCTGCCTGGGGGCCGTGGGGCGCTCGGAGCCGATCCTGCGCGTGCTGGAGCGAATCTTCCACGAGCGCTGCCTGAGCTGCGGCCGCTGCGCGCGGCGCCTGCGCAGCGGCGACCAGTTCGTGCTGCAGAACGGCCGCATCCTCTGCAGCGGCCACGCCCGGCCCCGCCCGGACGCAGGTACACACAGCACCGACCTTCGGGAATTTTTTGGGATTTTTTGGGATTTTTTTGGGATTTTTTTTGGCATTTTTCGATAATTTTTTGGGAATTTTGGGGATTTTTTGGGGATTTTTTTGGGGATTTTTTTGGCATACGTGCTCCAGAACGGCTGCATCATCTGCAGCGGCCACGCCCGGCCCCCGCCCGGACGCAGGTACACACAGCTCCGACCTTCGGGCAATTTTTTGGGATTTTTTGGGATTTTTTGGGATTTTTTTTGGCATTTTTCGATAATTTTTTGGGAATTTTGGGGATTTTTTGGGGATTTTTTGGGATTTTTTTGGCGTTCGTGCTGCAGAACGGCCGCATCCTCTGCAGCGGCCACGCCCGGCCCCGCCCGGACACAGGTACGCACAGCACCGACTTTCCGGCAATTTTTTGGGATTTTTTTGGCATTTTTTGAGGGTTTTTTTTTGCATTTTTTGATAATTTTTTGGGAATTTTGGGGATTTTTTGGGGATTTTTGGAGGATTTTTTTGGCGTTCGTGCTGCAGAACGGCCGCATCCTCTGCAGCGGCCACGCCCGGCCCCGCCCGGACGCAGGTACACACAGCACCGACCTTCGGGCAATTTTTTGGGATTTTTTTGGCATTTTTTGAGTTTTTTTTTTTGCATTTTTTGATAATTTTTTGGGAATTTTGGGATTTTTTGGGGATTTTTGGAGGATTTTTTTGGCGTTCGTGCTGCAGAACAGCCGCATCCTCTGCAGCGGCCACGCCCGGCCCCGCCCGGGACACAGGTACACACGGCACCGACTTTCGGGCAATTTTTGGGGCATTTTTGGGGAATTTTTTGGGATTTTTTGGGATTTTTTTTGGCATTTTTCGATAATTTTTTGGGAATTTTGGGGATTTTTTGGGGATTTTTTTTGATTTTTTTGGCGTTCGTGCTGCAGAACGGCTGCATCCTCTGCGGCGGCCACGCCCGGCCCCGCCCGGACGCAGGTACAGCACCAACTTTCGGGGAATTTTTGGGCATTTTTGGGGAATTTTTTGGGATTTTTTGGGATTTTTTTTGGCATTTTTCGATAATTTTTTGGGAATTTTGGGGATTTTTTGGGGATTTTTTGGGATTTTTTTGGCGTTCGTGCTGCAGAACGGCCGCATCCTCTGCAGCGGCCACGCCCGGCCTCGCCCGGACACAGGTACACACAGCTCCGACCTTTGGGAATTTTTGGGGAATTTTTGGGCATTTTTGGGGAATTTTTTGGGATTTTTTTTGGCATTTTTCGATAATTTTTTGGGAATTTTGGGGATTTTTTGGGGATTTTTTGGCATTTTTTGATTTTTTTTGGGAATTTTGGGGATTTTTTGGGATTTTTTGGGGATTTTTTTGGCGTTCGTGCTGCAGAACGGCCGCATCCTCTGCAGCGGCCACGCCCCGGCCCCGCCCGGACGCAGGTACACACAGCACCGACCTTCGGGCAATTTTTGGGCATTTTTGGGGAATTTTTTGGGATTTTTTTTGGGAGTCTTTGGGGATTTTTTAGGAATTTTTTGGGGTTTTTTTGGGGGGGGACTTTTTGGGATTTTTTTTTGGGATTCTTTGGGGGTTTGTTGGGATTTTTTGGGGTGTTCTTGGGATGTTTTGGGGATTTTTGTGAGGTTTTCTTGGGGGGTTTTTTTTGGGGACTTTTTGGGATTTTTTGGGGATTTTTTTTTGAATTTTTGGGGATTTTTTTGGCATTTTTTGATTTTTTTTGGGAATTTTGGGGATTTTTTGGGATTTTTTGGGGATTTTTTTGGCATTCCTGCTGCAGAACGGCCGCATCCTCTGCGGCGGCCACGCCCGGCCCCGCCCGCACACAGGTACACACAGCACCGACTTTCGGGGAATTTTTGGGGCATTTTTGGGGAATTTTTTGGGAGTCTTTGGGGGTTTATTGGGATTTTTTGGGTTTTTTTTGGGGATTTTTTGGGGGATTTTTTGGGGGATTTTTTTGGATTTTCTGGGGATTTTTTTAGGAATTTGTTATGAATTTTTTGGGAATTATTGGGGGTGGGTTTTTTTTCGGATTTCTGGGGATTTTTAACGAATTTCTTACAAATCTTCCGGGAACTTTTGAGGGGTTTTTTGGGGATTTTCTGGAATTTCTTGGGAATTTTTGGAGAGCTTCTTTGGGGATCTTTTGGAATACTTCCGCGTCGCGATGCCGGGTTTTGGTTTTCCCCCGGGGAAATTCCCGGTTTCGTCTCCCCCGGCCGCAGCGCGGGGCGAGGACGAGGCGGGCCGGGATTCCCGAGGCTCCCGGAATTCCGGCGGGAAGGATCCCCGGCGCTCCAAGCGGCCCCGGACCATCCTGAGCTCCCAGCAGCGCCGGGCCTTCAAAGCCTCCTTCGAGCTCTCGGCCAAGCCCTGCCGGAAGGTGCCGGAACGTTCCGGATCGCGCCGGGATCGCGCCGGGATTTCGGGAGGGGGTTCTGGAATTGGGAGCGGGATTGGGGCCGGAATTCCCAGGGGTTTCCCCCCCATTCCCAGAATTCCCAGGGATTTTTCGCCCATTCCCAGAATTCCCAGGGGTTTTTCGCCCCATTCCCTGTCTCATTCCGGGAATTCCCAGGGATTTTTCCTCCATTCCCAGAATTCCGAGGGATTTTCCCCCCATTCCCAGAATTCCCAGGGGATTTTTCCCCCCATTCCCAAAATTCCCAGGGGATTTTCCCCCCATTCCCAGAACTCCCAGGGATTCCACCCCCATTCATGGAATTCCCAGAGATTTTTCCTCCATTCCCAGAATTCCGAGGGATTTTCCCCCCATTCCAGAATTCCCAGGGGTTTTCCCCCCATTCCTGGAATTCTCAGGGATTTTTGCCATTCCCAGTCTCCTTCCTGTAATTCCGAGGGATTTTTTCCCCCCATTCCCAAAATTCTGAAGGATTTTCCCCCCCATTCCTGAAATTCCCAGGGATTGTCCCCCATTCCTAGTCTCCTTCCCAGAATTCCGAGGGATTTTCTCCCCATTCCTGGAATTCCCAGGGATTTTCCCCTGTTCCCTCCCGGAATTCCGAGGGATTTCCCCATTCCCAGAATTCCAAGGGATTTCCCCCAATTCCCAGAGTTCCCAGGGATTCCCCCCATTCCCGGTCTCCTTCCCAGAATTCCGAGGGATTTTCCCCATTCCCGGAATTCCGAGGGATTTTCCCCATTCCCGGAATTCCGAGGGATTTTCCCCGTTCCCGGAATTCTGAGGGATTTTTCCAGGTGCGGGAGACGCTGGCGGCCGAGACGGGGCTGACGGTCCGGGTGGTGCAGGTGTGGTTCCAGAACCAACGAGCCAAGGTGGGAATTCCCAGAATTCCCGGATAAAAACCAAGCCCAAATCCCCCAAAATCCGGGTTTTGCGGAATTCCAAGGGATTTTCCCGGAATTTTTCCGGCTTTTTTGCCCAGATGAAGAAGATCGCCCGCAGGCAGCAGCAGCAGGAGCAGCTCGGGAATTCCAGAGGGGGAATTCCAGGCGGGAGAGGATCCGGGAGGAGCGGCCGGGATGGGAATGAGGATGAAGAGGGTCGGGAATGACGGGAATGGGGCGAGAAATGGGAATGGGGAAACGGGAATGGGAAATGGGAAAATGGGAATGGGAAACGGGAATGGGAAATGGGAATGGGAAATGGGAAAATGGGAAAATGGGAATGGGAAATGGGAAAATGGGAATGGGAAATGGGAATGGGAATGGGAAAATGGGAATTGGGAATGGGAATGGGAAAATGGGAATGGGAGAATGGGAATTGGGAATGGGAAAATGGGAATGGGAATGGGAAATGGGAATGGGGAAAATGGGAATGGGAAATGGGAATGGGAAACGGGGAAATGGGAATAGGAAATGGGAAAATGGGAATGGGGAATGGGAAAATGGGAAAACGGGAATGGGAAAATGGGAATGGGAAAATGGGAATTAGGAATGGGAATGGGAAAATGGGAATGGGGTGGGGAAATGGGGTGGGGAAATGGGAATGGGAAAAGGGGAAAATGGGAATGGGAAACCAGGAATGGGAAAATGGGAATGGGAAAAGGAGAAAATGGGAATGGGAAACCACAATGGGAAAATGAGAATGGGAAACCAGGAATGGGAAAATGGGAATGGGAAACCAGGAATGGGAAAATGGGAAAATAGGAAAATGGGAATGGGAAACTGGGAAATGGGAATAGGAAATGGGAAAACGGGAATGGGGAATGGGAAAATGGGAAAATGGGAATGGGGTGGATCTGGGATGCCGGGATGGGAAACTGGGAGCTCCCAAGGTCCCCGTCCCACATCCCCGTATCCCGATTTCCCTGACATTCCCGACGTTCCCAGGCTGGCAGCGGATCCTGGTCCCGTTTGCCCGGATTCCGCCGCCCCCGGAGCCCAACGGATTCGGGAGCGAGGCCGGGACGTTCCGGGGAACGACGCCCCCGGAGCTCCGGCCCTTCGGTAACCGCGGGGAATTCCGGGAGCGGGAAATCGGGAACGGGATGGGCCGGGAATGCCGAGGCCCCGGCCCAGTTTTTCCCAATTTTTCCCCATTTCTCCCAGACTCGGAGGGAGTTTTCCGGGAGCTGGACGGAGCAGCCCTGATTCCCACGGAGAATTCCCAACAGCTGATCCTCGGCAATGCCGGAATTCCCGGAATTCTCCAGCCCAGGAATGCCCTGGAGCGCCTGTACCCCGGGAATGCCGGAATTCCCGGAATTCCCGAGCCCGGGAATCCCAGAATTCCCGGAATTCCCCAGCCCGGGAATGCCCTGGAGCGCCTGTACCCCGGGAATGCCGGAATTCCCGGAATTCCCGAGCCCGGGAATCCCATGGAGCGCCTGTACTCCATGCAGAGCTCCTACTTCACCTCCTGACACCCCGGAATTCCCGAAAATCCCAATCCTGGGAATCCCAAAAAACCGGGATCGACTTCCCCCAAGATTCCTCTGGAATTTGGGGTTTTTCCCTCTGCTCCCATGCCGATTTTTGGGAATTTTTGGGGGGAATTTTTTGGGAATGCTTTGTTTTATTTTTATTTTTTTTTTTGCATGCGTAGTGGGAAATAAATCCCAGGAAAAAAAGAAAAGTGAAAAGTTTTGGGAATGTTGGGATTTTGGGGAGGGGGTGGGATTGGAATTCCCAGGAATTTTGGGGCTCCCAAGGGTTGAGAAGGCTCCTGGAATTCCCAGTTTTTGGTTTTTTTTTTTCCATGGAAAACGGCGACTCCGATCCACGAATAATTCCGTGGGAGCAAGGAATGAGATTCCCAAAAAAAAAAAAAAAACAACCAAAAACTGGGAAGGAGCCAAGGAAAAGCTGGAAAAGATGGGAAAAAAAGAAAGGAGGGAAAAGCTGGTAGAAAAAGGGAGAAAAAGAGGAAAAAGTTGGGAATGAAAAGAGGGAAAAGGTGGGAAAAAAGGAGGAAAAATGGGGGAAAAAAGAGGGAAAAAAGGAAAAATATGGGAATGAAAAGAGAAAAAAGATGGGAAAGAAAAGAGAAAAAAGGGAAAAAAATGGGAATGAAAAGGGGGAAAAGATGGGAAAAAAGAGGGAAAAAAGGAAAAAAATGAGAATGAAAAAAGTGAAAAGATGGGGGGAAAATAGAAAAAAAGGAAAAAAGAGGGAAAAGGTGGGAAAAAAGGAGGAAAAATGGGGAAAAAAGAGGAAAAAATGGGAATGAAAAAAGGGAAAAGATGGGAAAGAAAAGAGCGAAAAAAGGGAAAAAGGGAATGAAAATAGGGAAAAGTTGGTAAAAAGGAGGAAAAAATGGGAAAAGAGAAAAAAAGGAAAAAAATGGGAATGAAAAGACAGAAAAGATAGGGAAAAAGGAGGAAAAATGGGGAAAAAAGAGAAAAAAAAAGGAAAAAAATGGGAATGAGAAGAGGGAAAAAAAGGGGAAAGAAAAGAGAAAAAAAGGCAAAAATGGGAACGAAAAGAAGGAAGAGCCGAATTTTTGGTCCCATCCCGAAGTTTCCTGAAATTTTTATTTCTTCCTCCAATTTTTGGGATAAAAGCTTGGGAATCCGCGGGAAATTGGGGATCGGGCCTTTTCCAGAGGGGTGACTGCCAGGATTTGGGAGGAGATTCCGGAAGGTTCCGAGGCTTCCCCAGCATTCCCGGCGGGGTTTTAACCCCAGGGATTCTCTGGGGAGGGAAGAGACAAGGGGGAAAAAATCAGAATTCCCACTTTGATCCCAAAATTCCATCCCGAATTTCCCCTCCGGGGGAGCTCGGATGCCGAAATTCCGGATTCCGGGCGTTTCCCGCGGGCAGGAGGGGACGGGGCCGCTCGCGGGCTTCGATTCCCGCTCGTGTCCCCAAATCCCGGCTCCCCGCCTCACCTGTGGGCGGGGTCCTGGGCGTGGCGCTGGGCGTGTCCCCGGGCGTGGCTCTCTGGGTGTTCCAGGGCGTCGCCCAGGGCGTGTCTCTCTGGGTGCCCCCGGGCGTGTCCCAGGGGCGTGTCCCAGGGCGTGGCCCTGGGCGTGGCGCTCTGCGTGATGCTCTGTGTGTCCCTGGGCGTGTCCCCGGGCGTGTCCCCGGGCGTGGCTCTCTGGGTGTCCCCGGGCGTGGCTCTCTGGGCGTCCCCGGGCGTGTCCCCGGCGTGTCCCCGGGCGCGGCCCCCCGGGCGACGCCCTGGGCGCACAGCAGGAAGCGGCTGACGTGGGGGGCCGCACTCGGCCGCGCTCCGGGGCCGCTCCCGCAGGCAGCGCTCGAAGGCCCCGAAGGAGTCGGAGCAATCCCGGCGGATCCGGCGCACCAGGGGGCTGCAAAGCAGCGGGGAAACGTTGGGGGAAATATGGTGAGAAATGGGAAAAATTGGGGAAAAATTGGGGGAAACATTGGGGGGAAACAGGAAAAAATTAGGGAAAAAACAGAAAAACATTTGGGGGAAACGGGGAAAAAAAAACAGGAAAAAAATTGGGGGAAACAGGGAAAAATCAGGGAAAACATTGAGGAACAACCAGGAAAAAATTGGGGGAAAACCAGGAAAAAAATGGGGGAAATATTGGAGAAAACAGGAAAAAATTGGGAAAAAAACAGGAAAAAATTGGGGGAAACAGGGAAAAATCAGGGAAAACATTGGGGAAAAAACAGGAAAAAATTGGGGAAAAAAACAGGAAAAAATTGGGGGAAACAGGGAAAAATCAGGGGAAAAAATTGGGAAAAAACAGGAAAAAAATGGGGGAAATATTGGGAAAAAAACAGGAAAAATTGGGGAAAAAACAGGAAAAAATTGGGGGAAACATTGGGGAAAACAGGAAAAATTGGGAAAAAAACAGGAAAAAATTGGGGGAAACATTGGGGAAAACAGGAAAAAATTGGGGAAAAGCCAGGAAAATAATCAGGGAAAACAATGGGGAAAAACGGGGAAAAACAGGGAAAAATTGAGGGAAACATTGGGGAAAAACAGGAAAAAAGTTGGGGTGACATTTGGTGACAGTTGGTGACAATCCCAGTGTCCCCAGTGTCCCCAGGCTGTGTCACTGGGTGACATTTGGGGACAGTCAGTGACAATCCCAGTGCTCCCAGTCTGTCACTCACTGGGTGACATTTGGGGACAGTCGGTGACAATCCCAGTGCTCCCAGTCTGTCACTCACTGGGTGACATTTGGGGACACTTGGTGACAATCCCAGTGCTCCCAGTCTGTGTCACTCACTGGGTGACATTTGGGGACACTTGGTGACAATCCCAGTGCTCCCAGTCTGTGTCACTCACTGGTTGGAGGCGCACTCGGTGACGCTCAGGGACAGTTGGTGACAATCCCGGTGCCAGCTCCCGGGGCTCGCGGCCACGCAGCGCCCGTAGCGCTCCAGCTCCGGCCCGCAGAGCCGGGCGGTGGCAGCCAGCGCCTCCCTGGGACAGGGACAGGGACACAGGGTCAGTGTCACCTCCCTGGGACGGGGACAGGGACACAGGGTCAGTGTCACCTCCCTGGGACAGGGACACAGGATCAGTGTCACCTCCCTGGGACAGGGACACAGGGTCAGTGTCACCTCCCTGGGACAGGGACACAGGGTCAGTGTCACCTCCCTGGGACAGGGACACAGGGTCAGTGTCACCTCCCTGGGACAGGGACAGGGACACAGGGTCAGTGTCACCTCCCTGGGACAGGGACACAGGGTCAGTGTCACCTCCCTGGGATGGGGACACAGGGTCAGTGTCACCTCCCTGGGACAGGGACACAGGGTCAGTGTCACCTCCCTGGGACAGGGACACAGGGTCAGTGTCACCTCCCTGGGACAGGGACAGGGACACAGGGTCAGTGTCACCTCCCTGGGACAGGGACACAGGGTCAGTGTCACCTCCCTGGGACGGGGACAGGGACACAGGGTCAGTGTCACCTCCCTGGGACGGGGACACAGGGTCAGTGCCACCTCGCTGGGACAGGGACAGGGACACAGGGTCAGTGTCACCTCCCTGGGACGGGGACACAGGGTCAGTGTCACCTCCCTGGGACGGGGACACAGGGTCAGTGTCACCTCCCTGGGACAGGGACAGGGACACAGGGTCAGTGTCACCTCCCTGGGACAGGGACAGGGACACAGGGTCAGTGTCACCTCCCTGGGACAGGGACACAGGGTCAGTGTCACCTCCCTGGGACAGGGACACAGGGTCAGTGTCACCTCCCTGGGACAGGGACACAGGGTCAGTGTCACCTCCCTGGGACAGGGACAGGGACACAGGGTCAGTGTCACCTCCCTGGGATGGGGACACAGGGTCAGTGTCACCTCCCTGGGATGGGGACAGGGACACAGGGTCAGTGTCACCTCCCTGGGACAGGGACACAGGATCAGTGTCACCTCCCTGGGATGGGGACACAGGGTCAGTGTCACCTCCCTGGGACAGGGACACAGGATCAGTGTCACCTCCCTGGGATGGGGACACAGGGTCAGTGTCACCTCCCTGGGACGGGGACACAGGGTCAGTGTCACCTCCATGGGATGGGGACACAGGGTCAGTGTCACCTCCCTGGGACAGGGACAGGGACACAGGGTCAGTGTCACCTCCCTGGGACAGGGACAGGGACACAGGGTCAGTGTCACCTCCCTGGGACGGGGACAGGGACGGTGCCATCACCGGGGACACCCGGACAGCAGCGGGGACAGCGGGGCTGGAACAGGGGGGACACCGAGGGGACATGGAGGGGACACCGAGGGGACATGGAGGGGACACCGAGGATCGGAACCGGGGCACACCGAGGGGACACCGAGGTTCGGAACCGGGGACAACGCGGGGGGACGCGAACACCGCGGGAAACGCGGGGCCTTGAAGAGCGGGAGGGACGCGGAGGGGACACCGAGGGGACACGAGGGGACACCGAGGGGACACCGAGGGGACGCGAGGGCACACCGAGGGGACACGGCCCGGCCCCGCCGCCCCTCACTCACATGGCGCCTCCTCCTCCTCCTCCGCCGCCGCTTCACTTCCGCCTCTCCCTCGCTCCGCGCATGCTCGCAGCCCCGTGGCGGGAAACGCGGGCTCGGCGCACGCGCAGAGGCGGAAGCGAAAGCGGAAGCGGCGCAGCGAGGGCGCAGGGAAGATGGCGGCGGCCGCGGCGGCCCCCGAGGACGAGCTGGTCTCGTCGGTGACGCTTTACCGGCGGCGGCCGCGGCTGCTCCGCGGGACCGTGCTGCCCTTCGCCGCCGGCCTGTACCCGGCCTGGCTGTGGCTGTGGGGGCCGCGCCTGTGGGCGGCGGGGGAGGCGGCGGGGCCGCCCGAGGCGGCGCTGCTGGCGCTCGGCGCCATCGCGGCGCTGCAGCTGCTGACGGCGCTGGCCGGGCTCTGGTCCGTGCACGCCGAGTGCGCCCTCAGCTGCGTCAGGGTGAGCGCGGGAGGGGCTGGGGGGATGTGGGGGCTGGGGGGATTTGGGGATGTGGGGCTGGGGGGATGTGGGGCTGGGGGGATTTGGGGTCTGGGGGGGATGTGGGGGCTGGGGGGGATGTGGGGGCTGGGGGGGATGTGGGGCTGAGGGGGAATATGGGGATGTGGGGGCTGAGGGGATTTGGGGGGGATTTGGGGTCTGGGGAGGATGTGGGGCTGAGGGGGATTTGGGGGGGATTTGGGGTCTGGGGAGGATGTGGGGCTGAGGGGATTTGGGGGGGATTTGGGGTCTGGGGAGGATGTGGGGCTGAGGGGGATTTGGGGGGGATTTGGGGTCTGGGGAGGATGTGGGGCTGAGGGGGATTTGGGGGGGATTTGGGGTCTGGGGGGATTCGGGGGGGATTTGGGGTCTGGGGGGATTTGGGGGGGATTTGGGGTCTGGGGAGGATGTGGGGCTGAGGGGATTTGGGGGGGATTTGGGGTCTGGGGAGGATGTGGGGCTGAGGGGGATTTGGGGGGGATTTGGGGTCTGGGGGGGATTTGGGGTCTGGGGGGATTTGGGATCTGAGGGGAGATATGGGGATGTGGGGTCTGGGGGGATTTGGGGGGGATTTGAGATCAGAGGGGATTTGGGGTCTGGGGGGGAATGGGGGGTCTGTGGGGATGTGGGGTCTGGGGGGATTTGGGGGGGTTGTGGGGCTGGGGGGATTCGGGGGGGATTTGGGGTCTGGGGGTATTTGGGGGGGATTTGGGGTTTGGGGGGGATTTGGGGTCTGGGGGGATTTGGGGGGGATTTGAGATCAGAGGGGATTTGGGGTCTGGGGGGGAATGGGGGGTCTGGAGGGCTGTGGGGATTTGGGGTCTGGGGGGGATTTGGGGTCTGGGGGGATGTGGGGTCTGGGGGGTATTTGGGGGGATTTAGGATCAGAGGGGATTTGGGGCTGAGGGGATTTGGGGGGGAATTGGGGCTGAGGGGATTTGGGGTCTCAGGGGATTTGGGATCAGAGGGGATTTGGGGGGGATTTGGGATCTCAGGGGATTTGGGGTCTGGGGGGATTTGGGGCTCAGGGGATTTGGGGTCTGGGGGGGATTTGGGGGGGGATTTAGGATCAGAGGGGATTTGGGATCTGAGGGGATTTGGGGCTGAGGGGATTTGGGATCTGAGGGGATTTGGGGTCTGGGGGCTCTGAGGGGATTTGGGGGGGATTTGGGGTCTGAGGGGATTTGAGGGGATTTGGGGTCTCAGGGGATTTGGGGGGGAATTGGGGCTGAGGGGGTTCCGGGTTTAAATTTTTGCAATTATAATTTATGCAAATTATGCAAATTTATAAGTGTCGGGCGTGCAAGCGTGCAGATGGGGGTGGCGACATTGGGAGGTGAAATGGGGAAATGGGGGAGGGAAAGTGGGATTTTAGAGGGATAAAAAATGGGATTTTAGAGGGGTGAAATGGGATTTTAGAGGGATAAAAAAAGGGGTTTTAGAGGGATAAAAAATGGGATTTTAGAGGGGTGAAATGGGATTTTAGAGGGATAAAAAATGGAATTTTTTGTGGGATTTTTTGGGATTTTAAAGGGGTAAAAAAAGGGATTTTCAAGGGATAAAAAATGGGATTTTTGAGGATTAAAAATTGGACTTTTGAGGGGTTTTTTGGGTTATTTGTGGGTTTTTTGGGATTTTTGAAGATATTTTGGAACTTCTGACAGTTTTTTGGAATATTTGAGGGTTTTTTGGGATATTTGAGGGTTTTTTTTGGGATTTTTGGGGTTTTTGGGATGTTTGAGGGGGTTTTGGGGATTTTTTGAAGATTTTTTTTGGGATTTTTGAGTTCTTTTCGGGATTTTTGAGGGTTTTTTGGGATTTTTGAGGGGTTTTTTTGGGATTTTCCTGCTGTCTCCCCAGGAGCCCTGTCCCCAAAAAGCCACCCTGGCCAAGGTGGTGCCGACACCCAACAACGGCTCCGTGGAATTGGTGCCGATCCACAGGGAGGAGGTGAGGGAAATCCGGGAATTCCGACGGGATTGATCCCGGAAAATCTGGGAATTCTGACTGGATTTATCCCGAAAATGGGAAAATTTGGGATTTGTGCTGGGATTCATCCCAGAAAATGGGAAAATCTGGGAATTCTGCTGGGATTCATCCCTGAAAATGGGAAAATCTGGGAATTCTGCTGGGATTTTTCCTGAAAATGGGAAAATCGTGGAATTCTGCTGGGATTTCTCCTGAAAATGGGAAAATCTGGGAATTCTGCTGGGATTCATCCCTAAAATGGGAAAATCTGGGAATTCTGCTGGGATTCATCCCTAAAATGGGAAAATCTGGGAATTCTGCTGGGGTTTCTCCTGAAAATGGGAAAATCTGGGAATTCTGCTGGGATTCATCCCTGAAAATGGGAAAATCTGGGAATTCTGCTGGGGTTTCTCCTGAAAATGGGGAAAGTTTTGGAATTCCATGGGATTCCTGCTTAAAAATCCCATTTGTGTGGAAAATCCAGGAATTCCAGTCAAAATCCCCCCAGAAATCTTTGGAATTTTGGGGTTTTTTTTGGCAGGACGCCCTCGGGATTCCGGGATTTTTTTCGGGAGTGGGAAATTTGGGATTTTCCCCCTTTTTTTTTTCGTTCCCCAGGGTGAGGACGGGCTGGAGTCGCTGAGTTTCGAGTTCCAGAAGATCAAATATTCCTACGAAATCCACGGGAAGAAGCAATTCCTGCCGGTGGCGTTCCCCGTGGAGCTGCCCCTGGGCTTCTACCAGAATTCCAGAGGCTTCCAGGAGGAGCAGGAGATCCGCGAGGCCGAGAGGAAATTCGGGAATAACAAGTGAGCACTTCCGGGGGGATGTCGGGAGAAGAGCCCCGAATATCCGGGGGAAAACGGCCAAATTTCACGGGAAAATAGCCAAAAATTTCCCGGGAAAAAATTGGGAATATCCTGAGAAAATAGCCAAAATATCCTAGGAAAAATCCCAAAATATTCTGGGAAAAATTCCGAAACTTTCCTGGCAAAATCCAGAAATTTCCTGGGAAAAATCCCAAATTTTCCTGGGAAAAAAATCCCAAAATTTCCTCGGGAAAATCCCAGAATTTCCTGGGAAAAATCCAAATATTTCCTGGAAAAATATCCTAAAATTTCCTGGGAAAATTCCCTAAATTTCCTGGGAAAAAAATCCAAAATATCCTGGGAAAAATCCTGAATTTTCCTGGGAAAAAATGGCATTTTCCATGGATTTCCCGTGGATTTCCCATGGATTTCCTGTGGATTTTCCCATGGATTTTCCGTGGATTTCCCATGGTTTTTCCATGGATTTCCTGTGGATTTCCCATGGATTTTCCCATGGATTTCTCGTGGATTTTCCGTGGATTTCCTGTGGATTTTCCCATGGATTTCCCATGGATTTTCCCATGGATTTCCCTTGGATTTTCCCATGGATTTCCCGTGGATTTTCCGTGGATTTTCCTCCTTCCAGGGCGGAAATGGTGGTGCCGGAATTCCTGGAGCTTTTCAAGGAGCGAGCCACTGCTCCGTTCTTCGTTTTCCAGGTAAAAACCGGGAATAAAAACCCGGGAAAATCCTCAAAGTTGGAAAAAGCCGGGAAAAAAACTTGGGACAAATCCCGGAATCTGCTGAAAATGGGAATGGAGCTGGGAAAATTCCCGTTCCTGCCAAAACCCAGGGAATTCTGGGCTGGATTGGGCCAGTTTTGGTTCTTTTCCCAAAATTCCAGGAATTCTGGCTGGAATCACCAGAATTCTAGGCTGGAACTTCAGGAATTCTAGCCTGGAATCCTAGGTTGGAATTCCAGGAATTCTGGGCTGGAATTTTAGGAATTTTGGGCTGGAATCCCAGGAATTTTGGGCTGGAATCCCAGGAATTCTGGCCTGGAATTTCAGGAACTCTGGGTTGAAATCCCAGGAGTTCTGGGCTGGAATCCCAGGAATTCTGGGCTGGAATTTCAGGAACTCTGGGCTGGAATCCCAGGAATTCTGGCCTGGAATTTCAGGAAGTCTGGGTTGAAATCCCAGGAACTCTGGGCTGGAATCCCAGGAACTCTGGGCTGGAATTTCAGGAATTCTGGGCTGGAATCCCAGGAATTCTGGTCTGGAATCCCAGGAATTCTGGGCTGGAATCCCAGAAATTCTGGGCTGGAATTTCAGGAACTCTGGCTTGAAATCCCAGGAATTCTGGCCTGGAATCTCAGGAACTCTGGGCTGGAATCCCAGGAATTCTGGCCTGGAATCCCAGGAACTCTGGCCTGGAATCCCAGGAATTCTGGGCTGCCCTGTGCCAATCTGGTCCCCCCTGGGATTTCCCCTTTTCCCGCCGTTCCCCCTTGGGCTCCCCTTTACCCGGCGTTCCCGGCATTCCCGGCGTTCCCGGCGTTCCCAGGTTTTCTGCGTGGGGCTCTGGTGCCTGGACGAGTTCTGGTACTACAGCGTCTTCACCCTGTCCATGCTCGTGGCCTTCGAGGCCTCGCTGGTGCAGCAGCAGCTCCGGAACCTCTCGGAGATCCGGAGAATGGGCAACAAGCCCTACACCATCCAGGTAAAATCCGGGAACGCCGGGAGCGCCGCCGCGCCGGAGCCGGCGTTTTCTGCTGCCGATTTCGCCCGTTGAAGCGCTTCGGTTTGCTTTCGCCCGCGGTTTTCCCATGGATCCTGGCCCCAAAAATGGGATTTTTTGTGGATTTATGGGTTTTTTTTTTAAGGGAGTTCATCCCCTTTATTTTCCTTTTTCCCAGGGTTTTTCCATGGATTCCGGCCCAAAAAATGGGATTTTTTGTGGATTTATGGGTTTTTCTTTTTAAGGGAGTTCATCCCCTTTTTTTTCCTTTTTCCCAGGGTTTTTCCATGGATTCCGGCCCAAAAAATGGGATTTTTTGTGGATTTATGGGTTTTTTTAGTATTTTTAAGGGCGTTTATCCCAGTTATTTTCCTTTTTCCCAGGGTTTTTCCATGGATTCCATCCTAAAAAGTTGGATTTTGGTGGACTTTTGGGATTTTTGAGGGAGTTTATCCCCTTTATTTTCCTTTTTCCCAGGGTTTTTCCATGGATTCCATCCCAAAAAATGTTTTTTTCTGGATTTATGTTTTTTTTGGGATTTTAGGGGCGTTTATCCCTGTTATTTTCCTTTTTCCCAGGGTTTTTCCTTGGGTTCCGGCCCAAAATTGAGATTTTGGGATTTTTGGTGCCTTTTCTCGTTATTTTCTGCTGATTTTGGCCCAAAAGTGGAAATTTTTGGAGGAGACTTAGGGTATTTTGGGGATTTTTTCCCAATTTGTGTCCTTTTTCCTGTGGATTTTCCATCAATTCCCTTCTAAAAATCGGGATTTTTTTTTAAACTCAGGATTTTTTTTGGATTTTTTTCCCCATTTATTTCCATTTTTCCTGTGGTTTTCCACCAATTCCATCCCAAAAATTGGGATTTTTGGGGTGGGGGCTCCTTTATTTTCCCTTTTCCCACTGATTCCTTTCCCTAAAAATGGGATTTTGTTCCTTTTCTCATCATTTTTCCTCTGATTTTATCCCAAATTTTAAATTTTTAGGGGGGGTTCTGTCCTTATTCCCATCGTTTTTCCACCGATTCCCTCTGAAAATTGGGATTTTTGGGGGGTTTGGGTCATTTCTTGTTCCTTTTCCTCTTCTTTCCCCACGGATTCCATCCCAAAATTTGGGATATTTTGGGAATTCCAGGTCTACAGGAACCGGAAGTGGCGCCCGATTTCCAGTGACGAGATCATCGCGGGGGACGTCGTTTCCATCGGTAAAAACCTGGAATTCCCATGGAAAAACGCCGCAAAAACGGGAATTTCCAACGGGAATCCCCCGGAAAGCGTCTTTAAAACGGGAATTTCCAAGGGGAATCCCCCGGAAACGTCTTTAAAACGGGAATTTCCAACGGGAATCCCCCGGAAACGTCTTTAAAACGGGAATTTCCAAGGGGAATTCCCTGGAAACGTCTTTAAAATGGGAATTTCCAACGGGAATCCCCCGGAAAGCGTCTTTAAAACGGGAATTTCCAACGGGAATCCCCCGGAAAACCATCTTTAAAACGGGAATTTGCACGGAAAACGCTCTGGAAAATGGGATTTTTGATGGGAAACGCCTCTAAAATGGGGATTTTCATGGAAAACTCCCCTGGAAAATGGAATTTCCCCCTCGTTTTTCTTGGAAGGAAGTCGAATTTTGAGGATTTTGATTCCCGTTTTCGGGGAAATCCCCTTGGAATTTCCCTGGGCTTTGCAGGAATTCTGGGTTGGACTGGGGTGACTTTTAGGTTTTATTTCTGGGGTTTTTTTTCCGCTTTTTTCCTGGAATTTCCAGCTTTTCCATCACCCTGCCATCAAACGCTTCAACTCCCTGAATTCCCAGGATTCCAGGAATTCCAGGGGCTGTTTTTTCCCAGATTTCCTCCCCTCCAAACCCTTCCCCTACAGACCCTGGGCTGGAAAAACGGGGGTGGAAAACGGGAAAATCGTGGGCGTTTGGAGCGGGGGAAATGGGAAAGTTGATGGGTTCGGCTCGGGAATTTCGGGAATTCCGGGAATTTCTGCCCTCAGGCCGCTCCCCCCAGGAGAATTTGGTGCCCTGTGACCTCCTCCTGCTGCGGGGCCGCTGCGTGGTGGATGAGGCCATGCTGACGGGAGAGTCCGTGCCGCAGATGAAGGTCGGGAAGGAAAAACCGGGAAAAATCGGGGAGCAAACGGGGCGAAAATGGGGGGAAACAACGGGGAAAAAAGCACGGGAAGGAAAGGGGAAGAATCCGGGGGGGAAAGCGGGAATTGGGGCGTGCTCCTGGCTGGAATTCCCCGTTCTGTGTCCCTGTTCCTGTCGGGAATTCCCATCTCTGTGCCCCGTTCCCATCGGTAATTCCCATCTCCGTGCCCCGTTCCCGTCGGTAATTCCCATCTCCGTGCCCCGTTCCCGTCAGTAATTCCCACCTCCGTGCCCTGTTCCCGTCGGGAATTCCCATCTCCGTGCCCCGTTCCCATTGGTAATTCCCATCTCCATGTCCCGTTCCCGTCGGGAATTCCCACCTCCGTGCCCTGTTCCCGTCGGGAATTCCCATCTCCGTGCCCCATTCCCGTCGGTAATTCCCATCTCCGTGCCCCGTTCCCGTCGGTAATTCCCATCTCCGTGCCCTGTTCCCGTTGGTAATTCCCATCTCCGTGCCCTGTTCCTGTCGGTAATTCCCATCTCCGTACCCCGTTCCCGTCGGTAATTCCCATCTCCGTACCCCGTTCCCATTGGTAATTCCCATCTCCGTGCCCCGTTCCCGTCGGTAATTCCCATCTCCGTGCCCCGTTCCCATTGGTAATTCCCATCTCCTGTCCCGTTCCCATTGGTAATTCCCATCTCCGTGCCTCGTTCCCGTCGGTAATTCCCATCTCCGTGCCCCGTTCCCGTTGGTAATTCCCATCTCCGTGCCCTGTTCCCGTCGGTAATTCCCATCTCCGTGCCCCGTTCCCATTGGTAATTCCCATCTCCTGTCCCGTTCCCATTGGTAATTCCCATCTCCGTGCCCTGTTCCCGTCGGTAATTCCCGTCTCCGTGCCCCCCATTCCCGTCGGGAATTCCCAGCTCCGTGTCCCGTTCCCGCAGGAGCCGGTGGAGGGGCTGAGCCCCGAGCGCGAGCTGGACCTGGGCGCGGACGGGCGCCTGCACGTCCTCTTCGGGGGCACGCGCCTCATCCAGCACCTGCCGCCCCCGCGCGCCGCCGCCGGCCTCAGGCGTGAGCCCGCAATTCCCGGGAATGTCCCCGGGGACGACCCTCACCCAGCTGCTCCCACCCCGCAATTCCTGGGAATGTCCCCGGGGACGATCCTCACCCAGCCGCTCCCACCCCAGAATTCCCGGGAATGTCCCCGGGGACCATCCTCACCCAGCTGCTCCTACCCCGCAATTCCTGGGAATATCCCACAGGGACGATCCTCACCCAGCCGCTCCCACCCCAGAATTCCTGGGAATGTCCCCGGGGACGACCCTCACCCAGCCGCTCCCACCCCAGAATTCCCAGGAATGTCCCACTGAACCCTCACCCAGCCGCTCCCACCCCGCAATTCCCGGGAATGTTCCACGGGGACGATCCTCACCCAGCCACTCCCAACTCCCACCCCAAAATTCCCGGGAATGTCCCACGGGGACGATCCTCACCCAGCCACTCCCAACTCCCACGCCAAAATTCCCGGGAATGTCCCACTGGGACAATCCTCACCCAGCCACTCCCAACTCCCACCCCAGAATTCCCGGGAAACCTCCGCTCCTCCTTTCTGAGCTGATCCCAACTCCCACCCCGCAATTCCCAGGAATATCCCCCTGGGATGACCCTCACCGAGCCGCTCCCACTTGCAATTCCCGGGAATGTCCCACTGGGACAACCTTGACCGAGCCGCTCCCACCCCGGAATTCCCGCGAATATCCCACTGAACCCTCACCCAGCCGCTCCCACCCCGCAATTCCTGGGAATATCCCACTGGGATGACCCTCACCCAGCCGCTCCCACCCCGGAATTCCCAGGAATATCCCACTGGGACAATGCTCACTGAGCCGCTCCCACCCAGAATTCCCACCCTAGAATTCCCGGGATTTGCCCCTCAGGGAAGATTCTCCTCACTGAGCAATTCCCGGATTCCTGCCCAAAACTCCCGGGAATTACCATCCCGAAATTCCCGGGATCTTCCTTTGGGATTTCCTTTGGGAGTTTCCCGAGTGGATTTGCTGGGAATTCCCTGGGATTTCCTGGGAATTCCCTTGGGATTTGTTCCCTCCCCAGCCGTGGATAACGGGTGCTTGGCCTACGCCCTCCGCACCGGCTTCAACACCTCCCAGGTGAGCCAAGAATTCCCGGGAACTCCTGGGAATTCCAGGGAATGGGGCTCGGGAAGAGCGGGGAATGAAGGATTGGGGGAAAGGAGAAAGCCGGGAATGGGAAGAATTTTGAAGGAATCCACGGGGTTTTAAAGAAATCCCACAGGATTGTGAAGGAATCCCACAGGACTTTGAGGGACTCCCTGGGATTTTGAAAGAATCCATGGGATTTTGAAGGAATCCACAGGATTTTGAGGGAATCCCACGGGATTTTGAAGGAATCCCTGGGATTTTGAGGGAATCCCACGGGATTTTGAGGGAATCCACGGGATTTTGAAGGAATCCCCAGGATTTGGGGTTTTTAAGGAACTCTCTTGCATTCCGAGGGGATTTGGGGTTTTTTAGCAGAACCGCGTGGAATTTTTACGGACTATTTCAGGAATTTTGAAGGAGTTCCCATGGAATTCCACGGGATTCCTGACCAGGGCTGCTTTTCCAGGGAAAGCTGCTCCGGACCATCCTGTTTGGGGTGAAGAGGGTCACGGCCAACAACCTGGAGACCTTCATCTTCATCCTCTTCCTCCTCGTCTTCGCCGTCGCCGCCGCCGCCTACGTCTGGATCCAGGGTGGGAATCCCGGAATTCCGGGAATTCCGGCGTCAGGAGGGGTTTGGGGGAGGGATCCCCGAGGGGTGTTCCCTGGTCCTGACCCCATTTTGATCCCATTTTTATCCCCTTTTTTCCCCTAACCCCATTGTGATCCCCTTTTTTCCCGTTTTGATCCCGTGTTTTCCCATTCTGATCCCAGTTTTTCCTATCCTGATCCCATTTTTTCCCATCCTGATCCTGTTTTCCCATTGCGATCCTGTTTTTTTCCCTGTTTTCTCATTGTGATCCCATTTTTTCTTGTTTTTTTCCTGTTTTGATCCCGTTTTTTTCCCATTGTGGTCCTGTTTTTTTCCCATTCTCATCCCATTTTTTCCCATTTTTTCCCATTCTGATCCCATTTTTTCCCATTCTGATCCCATTTTTTCTATTCTGATCCCATTTTTTCCCGTTATTTCCCATTTTGATCCTGTTTTTTCCCGTTTCGATCCCATTTTTTCCCATTGCGATCCCGTTTTTCCCATTCTGATCCCATTTTTCCCTTTTTTTCCCATTGTGATCCCGTTTTTTTCCCATTGTGATCCCGTTTTTCCCTGTTGTTTCCTGTTCTGATCCCGTTTTTTCCCATTTCGATCCCTTTTTTCCCCCTTTTGATCCCGTTCTCCCGTGATTCCCAAGGCACCAAGGATCCCCGGCGGAACCAGTACCGGCTGTTCCTGGAGTGCGCCCTGATCCTGACGTCCGTGGTGCCCCCCGAGCTGCCCATCGAGCTCTCCCTGGCCGTCAACACCTCCCTGATCGCCCTGGCCAAGCTCCGTGAGCATTCCCGGGGAACTTCGGGAACGTTGGGAACGCTCCTGGGAGCTGCCAAGGGAGCAGGGATGGAGTCGGCTCGGCACGAGGGGTGGAGGGAGCGGATTGCTGCGGGGCAGAGGGCGGATTTCTGGGGGGCTTTTATCGTTTTTTCGGGATTTTGTTTTTTTTTAAAAAGCTTCCCCCGGAATCCCCGGGTTCCGCTCAGAATCCTGGATTTCCCTCCAGCATTCCCATTTTTCCCCGCTCTCCCAGATGTTTACTGCACGGAGCCGTTCCGGATCCCGTTCGCGGGGAAGGTCCAGGTTTGCTGCTTCGACAAAACCGGGACCTTGACCAGCGACCACCTGGTGGTGCGAGGGGTGGCCGGGCTCAGGTGGGTCCTGACCCCAGAATTCCCAGTGGGAATTCTGTGGGAGGAGGCTGGGAATCTCGGGAGGGGTGGGAAATGGGCTGGGAATGCAAAATTCTGCAAAAAAAATCCCCTCGAAAACCCCACGAGGTCTTGGCGAAATCCTGGCGGGAAATAAGAAGGAATTGTGCCGAAATCGGTCTAAAGGGTCTTCCCACAAAATCCTGCCGAAAAATCCCACAGAATCCTGCCAAAAATCCCACAAAGTGCTCCCAAAAGTTCCCACAAAATGCTCCTAAAAATCCCAAAAAATCCTCCCAAAAATCCCACAAAGTGCTCCCAAAAATTCCCACAAAATGCTCCTAAAAATCCCACAAAATGCTCCCAAAAATCCCACAAAATCCCAGCAATATGTCCCCCCAAAAAAACCCACAGAATTCCCACAAAAATCCCACAAAATTCTCCCCAAAATCCCACAGAATCCCAAGAAAATATCCCCAAAAAAACACCTAAAAAATTCCCACAAAAGCCTCCCAAAAATCCCACAAAGTTCTCCCGAAAATCCCACAAAATCCCAAGAAAGTGTTCCCCAAAAAAACCCCATAAAATTCCCACAAAAGCCTCCCAAAAAACCCCACCGAATTCCCACAAAAACCTCACAAGAAATCCCAGAAAATTCCCACAAAAATCCCACAGAATCCCAAGAAAATATCCCCCCAAAAAACCCCCACAAAATCCTCCCAAAAATCCCACAAAATCCCAACAAAATATCCCCCAAAAAACCCCACAAAATTCCCGTAGAAGCCTCACAAAAAAATCCCACAAAATTCCCACAGAAAACCCCACCGAATCCAACAAAACCCTGGGATTTCCCTGTGAGGTTTTTTGTAGGGATTTGTTGGGATTTCATGAGGATTTTTGGTGGCGTTTTTTTTGTGGGAACTTTGCCAGGATTGTGTGAGGGTTTTGTGTGTTTTTTTGGTTTTTTTTGGGCTATTTTGCGAGGATTTTGCGAGATTTTTTGGTGAGGGTTTTTTGTGGGGTTTTGTCAGGACCTCGTGAAATTCCGTAGGTATTTTTAGGGGCCGTTTTTTTTATTTTGCTTTCTGTGAGTTTTTGTTTTTTTGGGTTTTTTTTTTTTTGGTAACGCTCTTTTATGGGATTTTTACGCCGTATTTTGCGGAGCCTTTTTGCGGAATTTTGAATCTTTCACCCGTTTCTCCTTTTTTTTTTTTTTTTTTTTAATCCTCCTGCTTCAATTCCCCGCCGATCCCCTTGACAAAAACCCTCGGGGACGATGCCGAAATTCCCAAATTTTCCCTCAGGGAAGGCAAGGAAGTGCTGCCAGTGTCGGAAATCCCTCTGGAAACTCACCGGGCCATCGCCTGCTGCCACTCCCTGGTGCAGCTGGAGGACGGGAGCATCGTGGGAGACCCTCTGGAAAAAGCCATGCTGACGGCCGTGGACTGGACCCTGACCCGAGGTAAATCCCAAATCCCCGGTTCCCCCTGGAATTCTGAGGCGTTTCGGGCGGGAAAAGCTGGAAAAAGCTCGGGGGTGGGGGGAAAAAAAAGGGATTGCTGCGAAGAATTCCCCCCACCCCAACACCTTTCCGCAAAAATCCCGCAAAACGCGAACGAAAAACGCCGCAGAATCCCCACGGAAAATCCCACAAAATCCCACCAAAAACGCCACAGAATCCCCACGGAAAATACCACAGAAAATCCCACAAAATCCCAACAAAAACCCCACAGAATCCCCACAGAAAATCCCACAGAAAATCCCACAAAATCGCACCAAAAACCCCACAGAAAATCCCCCACAGAATCCCACCAAAAACGCCACAGAATCCCCACAGAAAATCCCACAGAAAATCCCACAAAATCCTACCAAAAACCCCACAGAATTACCACAGAAAATCCCACAGAAAATCCCACAAAATCCCACCAAAAACCCCACGGAAAATCCCACAGAAAATCCCACCAAAAACCCCACAGAATCCCCACGGAAAATCCCACAGAAAATCCCACAAAATCCTACCAAAAACCCCACAGAATCACCACAGAAAATCCCACAGAAAATCCCACAAAATCGCACCAAAAACCCCACAGAAAATCCCCCACAGAATCCCACCAAAAACGCCACAGAATCCCCACGGAAAATCCCACAGAAAATCCCACAAAATCCCACCAAAAACCCCACGGAAAATCCCACAGAAAATCCCACCAAAAACCCCACAGAATCCCCACGGAAAATCCCACAGAAAGTCCCACAAAATCCCAACAAAAACCCCACAGAAAATCCCTCCAAAAACTCCACAGAATCCCCACAGAAAATCCCACAGAAAATCCCACAAAATCCTAGCAAAAACCCCACAGAAAATCCCACAAAATCCTACCAAAAACTCCACAGAATCCCCACAGAAAATCCCACAAAATCCCCACAGAAAATCCCACAGAAAATCCCACAAAATCCCACCAAAAACCCCACAGAAAATTCCATAAAATCTTACCCAACACTCCACAGAATGCCCACGGAAAATCACAAAGAATCCGCACAGAGAATCCCACAAAATGCCCACAGGGAATCCCACAAAATCCTCACAAAAATCCCCCTGAATTCCACCTAATTTACCCAGAATTCCATCAGGTTCCCTCAGTCCCCTGGGATTTTCCACAACTCCCACCGAATTCCTCCCGAATCCCTCAGAATTCCGCCCGGATCCCCCTCAAACCGCCCCAAATTCCCTCTTTTTCCCCTCCGTTCCCGATTCCCCCTTTTCCCTCCCAGCACCCCCTTTCAGGATTTCCTGATTTCCTTTGTTTCCAGATGAGAAAGTTTTCCCGAGGAGTCTAAAAACTCCGGGAATGAGAATTCACCAGCGCTTTCATTTCTCCAGTGCCCTGAAGAGGATGGCGGTGCTGGCTTCCCTGGAAAACTCCTCCGGAGAAATCCGATACCTGGCGGCCGTCAAGGGCGCTCCCGAGACCCTGCAGGCCATGGTGAGGGAAAAAACGGGGGAAAAAAGGGGAAAAATAGGGGAAAAATGGGAATCTGGGAATGCCAGGAGCCCAAAATGGCTTCCCAAGGCCCTGCAGGCCGTGGTGAGGGAAAAACGGGGAAAAAATGGGGAAAAATAGGGAAAAAATGGGAATGGCAGGAGCCTAAAATGGCTTCCCAAGGCCCTGCAGGCCATGGTGAGGGAAAAACGGGGGAAAAATAGGGGAAAAATGGGAATCTGGGAATGGCAGGAGCCCAAAATGGCTTCCCAAGGCCCTGCAGGCCATGGTGAGGGAAAAACGGGGGAAAAATAGGGGAAAAATGGGAATCTGGGAATGGCAGGAGCCCAAAATGGCATCCTGAGGGCCTACAGGCCATGGTGAGGGGAAAAATGGGGAAAAAATGGGAAAAATAGAGGAAAAATGGGAATCTGGGAATGCCAGGAGCCTAAAATGGCATCCTGAGGGCCTGCAGGCCATGGTGAGGGGAAAAATGGGAAAAAAATGGGAAAAAAATGGGAAAAATAGGGGGAAAATGGGAATCTGGGAATGGCAGGAGCACAAAATGGCATCCCAAGACCCTGCAGGCCATGGTGAGGGGAAAAACGGGGAAAAAATGGGAAAAATAGGGAAAAAATGGGAATCAGAGAATGGCAGGAGCCTAAAATGGCATCCTGAGGGCCTGCAGGCCATGGTGAGGGAAAAACGGGAAAAAAATGGGAAAAATAGGGGAAAAATGGGAATCTGGGAATGCCAGGAGCCCAAAATGGCATCCTGAGGGCCTGCAGGCCATGGTGAGGGGGAAAATGGGAAAAAAAACTGGGAAAAACAGGAAAAATGGGAATGCCAGGAGTCCAGAAGGGCCTCCTGAGGGCCTGCAGGCCATGATGAGGGGAAAAATATGGGAAAAAACTGGGAAAAACAGGGGAAAAATGGGAATCTGGGAATGCCAGGTGCCCAAAAGGGCCGCCCTGTGGTGAGGGGAGAATGGGCCCAGAGCCTGTAGCAAGGCAAAATTCCAGGGAAAACCTGGGATTTGGGAATGCCGGGAGCTCAGAATGGCTGCCCAGGCTCTGCGGTGAGGGGAAAATTCTGGGGAAAAAGAAGGGAATTTGGGAATGTTGGGAGATCAGGGCGACAGAAGGGGGCGGGGGCTGTCAGTTCTAACGGAATTATCCTGAATTCCTTCAAATTCCACACGGCATCTCCTCAAACCTGGTTTCTCCCAGTTTTCCACCAAAACCCCCTGGAATTCCCTCAGATTCCTCACTCACGGAATGTTTTCCACATTTTTTCCCCAGTTATCCCAATGTCCCAGCAACTACGAGGAGATCCATCGGGAATTCTCCCACGAGGGCGCGCGGGTCCTGGCCCTGGGCTACAAAGAGTTGGGAGCCCTGAGCCACCAGCAGGTGAAAAAACGGGAAAAATCCCGGAATTCCAGGCCTGGAAAGTGCTGGGAGAGGGGCTGGGAAAGGGAGAGGTGTTTTTGGGGTGGAACCTGGGGCTTCTGGGGCGTTTTTCCACGGAAATTCCCGTGTCCAGCTGTCCCAGAGACCCTCCTCAGACCCTTCAGGGCATCCCAAAGGGATTTTTCCAGGGAAATTCCCATTCCTGAGCACTTTCAGGGCATCCCAAAGGAATTTTTCCAGGGAAATTCCCGTTCCTGAGCCCCTTCAGAGCATCCCAAAGGAATTTTTCCAGGGAAATTCCCATTCCTGAGCTCTTCCAGAGCATCCCAAAGGGATTTTCCAGGGAAATTCCCGTTCCTGAGCATTTTCAGGGCATCCCAAAGGAATTTTTCCAAGGAAGTTCCCATTCCTGAGCCCTTTCAGGGCATCCCAAAGGGATTTTTCCAAGGAAAACCCTTTTTCTTTTGGGAATTTGGGGTCACTCCGAGCTTTTGGGAGCACTAAACTCATTCCAGGGATGCTCCAAATCCCAGGAATCACCGGTGGGAGGAGGGATTTGGCTTTTGAAGGGATTTGGGAATGCTGAATCTGGGATTTTGCCGTGGAAAAGGTGCGGGAGATGAAGAGGGAATCCCTGGAATGTGACCTGAGATTTGTGGGATTCATCCTGGTCTCCTCCCCGCTCAAAGCCGACTCCAAGGCCGTGATCCGAGAGATCCAGAACGCTTCCCACCACGTGAGGAATCCCGGGAATTCCCGGATTTTGGGAAGGGCGGGAAAGGCGGTGAAAATGGGGGAATTGCTGGAGGGGTGGAAGGGGCTGGAGGGAGGGGGAAAACTGAGAATTTCCGGGGTGAAAAGTGGGAAAATTCCAAGTGGAAAACAGGGAATATTCCAGGCTGGAGACTGGGAAATTTTAGTCTAAAAACCAGGGAAAATCCCAAGTGGAAAATGGGGAAAATCCAAGGCTGGAAAGCGGGAAAATCCCAGATTGAAAATGGGAAAATTCCGAGAGGGGAACGGGTGGGGAGGGGGGAAATCCCGAGTGGAAAACCAGGAAAACCGCAGGATTTGGGAACGTTCCAGGGCGAGCCCCTCCGGAGTTGGGGGGGGGGGGCGGGGGGAAGGTGGTTCCCAGCCCTTAAATCCAGGCTGGAATTTTCTGGGGAATCCCCGAAATTGCGGGAATTCCAGGTGGTGATGATCACGGGGGACAGCCCGCTGACGGCGTGCCACGTGGCGCGGGAGCTGCACTTCCTGCAGAAGGAGAGGATCCTGATCCTGCAGCCCCCGGAGCGCCCCGGTACCGGGAACACCGGGAATAACGGGCACGGTGGGACCGGGAACGGTGGGAGCGCCGGGGGTTTGCGGGATTTTGGGATTTGAGGGGTCTGGGGAGCTGGGATGGGATTGGGAATGGGGTCAGGAATGGTGGGAATGCCAAGGGGTTTTGGGATTGGGAATGGGGTCAGGAATGGTGGGAATGCCAAGGGGTTTTGGGATTGGGAATGGGGTCAGGAATGGTGGGAATGCCAAGGGGTTTTGGGATTGGGAATGGGGTCAGGAATGGTGGGAATGCCAGGAGTTTACAGGATTTTGGGATTTGAGGGGTCTGGGGAGCTGGGATGGGATTGGGAATGGGGTCAGGAATGGTGGGAATGCCAAGGGGTTTTGGGATTGGGAATGGGGTCAGGAATGGTGGGAATGCCAAGGGGTTTTGGGATTGGAAATGGGGTCAGGAATGGTGGGAATGCCAAGGGGTTTTGGGATTGGAAATGGGGTCAGGAATGGTGGGAATGCCAAGGGGTTTTGGGATTGGGAATGGGGTCAGGAATGGTGGGAATGCCAAGGGGTTTTGGGATTGGGAATGGGGTCAGGAATGGTGGGAATGCCAAGGGGTTCTGGGATTTTGGGATTTGAGGGGTCTGGGGAGCTGGGATGGGATTGGGAATGGGGTCAGGAATGGTGGGAATGCCAAGGGGTTTTAGGATTGGGAATGGGGTCAGGAATGGTGGGAATGCCAAGGGGTTTTGGGATTGGGAATGGGGTCAGGAATGGTGGGAATGCCAAGGGGTTTTGGGATTGGGAATGGGGTCAGGAATGGTGGGAATGCCAAGGGGTTTTGGGATTGGGAATGGGGTCAGGAATGGTGGGAATGCCAGGAGTTTACAGGATTTTGGGATTTGAGGGGTCTGGGGAGCTGGGATGGGATTGGGAATGGGATCAGGAATGGTGGGAATGCCAAGGGGTTTTGGGATTTTGGGATTTGAGGGCTCTGGGGAGCTGGGAATGGAGATGGGGATTCAGGCTGGAATCCCCCCCTGGATCCATTCCCATTCCCTCAGGGCTGCCCTGGCAGTGGCGATCCCGGGACGGATCCGTGGCTCTCCCGGCGTTCCCGGATTCCCTGCGGGATCTGACGGATCCCTTCGAGCTGTGCCTGACCGGGGAGGGGCTGGAGCAGCTCCGGCTCCGGGATCGGGATCGGCTGCTCCGCCTCGTCCCCCACATCCGGGTCTTCGCCAGGGTGGCGCCCAAGCAGAAGGTGAGGCGGGGTGGGAATGGGAATTCCCGGGATTTGGGGGGTTTGGGAACGAGAATTCCCAGGATTCGGGATCTTCAGGAACGCGGGGATGGCCCTAGAGCGATCCCAAAGAGTCTGGAGCTCGTTCCAGCTCTGAATTCCTGGGATTTTGTGGGTTTGGGAATGGGGGCATGGCCCTGGTCGGATCCTAAAGAATCCCCAGCCTCTTCCAGCCCTGAATTCCCAGAATTTCAGAGCTTTGGGAAGCTGGGAGTGAAGAATCCTGAGCTCGCTCCAGCCCCGAATACACAAAATTCCGAGCCTTCCCGCCAATCCCCGCTCCATCCCCGCTCCGAGCTGGGAATTCCGGGATCTTGGGAGCTTTTCCCGGTGTTTTTCCGGGCAGGAATTCGTGATCACGGCGCTGAAGAGCCTCGGCTACTGCACCCTGATGTGCGGGGACGGCACCAACGACGTGGGAGCGCTCAAGCACGCTGACGTAGGTGAGGACATCCCCAAAATTCCCCGGATTTGCCCCAGATCCCAACCCCAGCGATGCCGCTCCCAGCGTTTCCCAGCTTTTGGGGCCAGGAAAGGAAATAAAGAGGGAATTCCAGGTTTTCCTGGGGGGGTTTTCCTTGTTTTTCCTCTGTGGTTTTCCCCCCCCCCCCCGATTTTCCCAGATTTCCCCCTGATTTTCCCTGTTTTCCCCTTCCCCAGGCGTGGCCCTGCTGGCCAACGCTCCGGAGCGCGTTCCCGAGCGGAAGCGGCGGCCCCGGGACGGCCTCGGGGACAGCAGGGCCGGAATTCCGGCCGGGAATGTCAAACCCTCGTCCCGAGGAGCCAAGCAGAGGCTCCTGGCCCAGCGGGAGGAGCAGCTGGCCGTCCACAGGGTGGGAATTCCCATTTATCCCGGGATTTTTAGCCCTGGCGTTGAATCGGGAATTGGGATTTAGGCCGGGAATTTTCAGCCCTGGGAGTGGAGGGATTTAGGGAATGGGAATGCTGGGATGGTTTGGGTGGGGATGGATCCGATCCCAGTCCAGTCCTAATGTGTGGGTAGGGAACTTCCCAAAATTCCGGGTGGATCCAGTGGGAAATGGGGGAATTTTAGTGGGAAAAGGGATATCGTAGAATAAATTCTGGAATTCTGGAGGTGGGAAGGGACCTAAAACCGGGGACTAAACCCTGGAATTCTGGGGGCTGGAAGCAACCTGAGTTTTAGGATAAACTGGGAATGAATCCTGGAATTCTGGAGGTGGGAAGGGTCTTAAACCAGGGAATAAACCCTGGAATTCTGGAGGTGGGAAGGGACCTGAGATCTGGGATAAATAGGGAATGAATCCTGGAATTCTGGAGGTGGGAAGGGACCTAAAACCAGGGAATAAACCCTGGAATTCTGGAGGTGGGAAGGCACCTCCAACCCCATCACCCAAGATCCCAAACCGGCGCTTTTCCCGCTGGATTCGCGTGGGTTCGGAGCGCATTTTCTGGCCGTCCCGGGTGATTTTGGGTTTTTTGGGAATTGCCAATCCCACAGGAGCGGCTGAGCCAGGTGCTGAGGGACCTGGAAGAGGAGAGGGCCCCAGTGGTGAAGCTGGGGGACGCCAGCATCGCCGCCCCCTTCACCTCCAAACTCTCCTCCATCCAATGCAGTGAGTGCCCAGCCCGGAAAACGTGGGAAGAAACCCGGGAATGGGATGGGAATGATGGGGGAAACCCCAAATCTGAACTCAGTCCAGCTCAGAATTCCCAAAACGCGGAGCTCTTGGACTCCGGATTTGAGGATGTAAATTATCCTTGGTTTTATCCCAGAACACGGAGCTCTTGGACTCCGGATTTGTGGATGTAAATTATCCTTGGTTTTATCCCAAAACACGGAGCTCTTGGACTCTGGATTCAAGGATGAAAATTATTCTGTTTTATCCCCAAACACGGAGCTCTTGGACTCCGGATTTGTGGATGTAAATTATCCTTGGTTTTATCCCAGAACACGGAGCTCTTGCACTCTGGATTCAAGGATGAAAATCATTCTGTTTTATCCCCAAACGCAGAGCTCTTGCACTCCAGATGGGAAGCTGAAAATTATCCTTGGTTTCATCCTAAATGCAGAGCTTTGGACTCTGGATTCAAGGATGAGAATTATCCCTGCTTTCATCCCCAAATGCAGAGCTTTGGACTCTGGATTCGAGGCTGAGAATTATCCTTTTACCCCCAAAACGCGGAGCTCTTGGACTCTGGATTTGAGGATGAAAATGATCCTCGATTTCATCCTAAATGCAGAGCTTTGGACTCTGGATTTGAGGCGGAGAATTATCCTTGGTTTCATCCCCAAAACGTGGAGCTCTTAGATTCCGGATTTGAGGATGAAAATGATCCTCGATTTCATCCTAAATGCAGAGCTTTGGAGTCTGGATTCAAGGATGAGAATTATCCCTGGTTTCGTCCCCAAATGCAGAGCTTTGGACTCTGGATTCGAGGCTGAGAATTATCCTTTTACCCCCAAAACGCGGAGCTCTTGGACTCTGGATTTGAGGCTGAGAATTATCCTTGGTTTCATCCCCAAAACCCGGAGCTCGTGGACTCCGGATTTGAGGATGATCCTTGGTTTCATCCCAAATGCAGAGCTTTGGACTCTGGATTTGAGGCTGAGAATTATCCTTGGTTTCATCCCAAATGCAGAGCTTTGGACTCTGGATTTGAGGCTGAGAATTATCCCTGGTTTCATCCCCAAAACCCGGAGCTCTTGGACTCCGGATTCAAGGATGAGAATTATCCTTTTACCCCCAAAACTCCATAAAAAAAAAACTTATTCAATTTTTTAAAAAAAAAACAAAAAAAAAAAAAAAAAAACAGAAAACCAATAACACCAATCCCCCGATCCGCAGAAACCCCGTGCCAAACCCCCGATTCCCGCCTCTGTTCCGCCCCCCCCTCGCCTTCCCCCCATCCCTGACCCCCGGAATTCCCGTTTTTTTGTTTTTTTTCCCCCCCGCTCCCCGCAGTCTGCCACGTGATCAAGCAGGGGCCGCTGCACGCTGGTCACCACGCTGCAGATGTTCAAGATCCTGGCGCTGAACGCGCTGGTGCTGGCCTACAGCCAGAGCGTGCTCTTCCTGCAGGGCGTCAAGTTCAGCGACCTGCAGGGCCACGCTCCAGGGGCTGCTCCTGGCCGCCTGCTTCCTCTTCATCTCCCGCTCCAAGGTGGCGCCCGGGAATTCCGGGCGGGGTGGTGGGGGGAGGAAAAACACGGGCTGGGAGCGAGGTGGGGTGGGGAGAAGAGTAAATATAAATATCCCCGGGGGAAATCCCGCCGGGGGTGAGGAAGCTGGCGGTTCCTGGAGGTGGGAGGGGATGCCAGGGGTTCCTCTTCCTCTCCAGGTCCGAGCTTGGAATATCCCAGATTAGGGAAAATTGGGTTTTCCCCGCCCCGCCCCGGGAAAAGATCTCATTTGTGGAGGTGCCAGAGGGTGGGGATAGGGCTTGGAATGGCTCCCAAAGCGCCAAATCCAGGGTGGGAGCCAAGAACTCCGTGGGATTTGGCAAAATTAGGGAAAAAATGGGCTTTTCCTGCTCCGCCCCGGAAAAAGATCTCATTTGTGGAGGTGCCAGAGGGTGGGGATAGGGCTTGGAATGGCTCCCAAAGCTCCGGATGGGGGGTGGGAGCCAAGAACTCCGTGGGATTTGGCAAAATTAGGGAAAAATGGGCTTTTTCTACTCCGCCCCGGAAAAAAATCTCATTTGAGGACGTGCCAGAGGGTGGGGATAGGGCTTGGAATGGCTCCCAAAGCGCCAAATCCAGGGTGGGAGCCAAGAACTCCGTGGGATTTGGCAAAATTAGGGAAAAACGGGCTTTTCCTGCTCCGCCCCGGAAAAAAATCTCATTTGTGGAGGTGCCAGAGGGTGGGGATAGGGCTTGGAATAGCTCCCAAAGCGCCATATCCAGGGTGGGAGCCAAGAACTCCGTGGGATTTGGCAAAATTATGGAAAAATGGGCTTTTTTGGGTTTTTTTTCCCCCAAGATAACCATTTGTTATACGAAATTCCCGCTTTCTGGAGGTGGAGGGGTGGGAACGCTGGATTTGGGAACCCCCCCAGGCCACTTCTCCCCTCAGGATCCCAATTTTTGGGGTGAGCAGTGAGAAAGAACCAAAAAATCGAGGCTTTTCCGTGGAAATCTGGAATTTTTAGGAAGCTCGGCTGAGAAGAAAACCCCTAAATCCCAATTTCCCTGCGGATAAAAAAACCCCAAACCCCCCCCGGGACTGAAAATTCCCCACAATTCCGGGGAAAAATTCAGGATTTGGACTCCAACCCGCCCCATCCCAGATTATTCCCGTTTCTTTCCAGCCCCTGAAGACTCTTTCCAAGGAGAGGCCCCTTCCCAACATTTTCAACCTGTACACGGTGCTGACGGTGCTGCTGCAGTTCCTGGTGCATTTCCTCAGCCTGGTTTTCCTGTACCGGGAAGCGCAGGCGCGGAGCGAGCCCAGGTGAGGCCCCCGATCCCAAAAAAATCCCAAAAAAAAAAAAGCCCAAAAAATTGATCCCAAAAAAATCCCAAAAAAAAAAAAAGCCCAAAAAATTCCAAAAAAAATTTTAAAAAAAATTCCCAAAAAAATTACAAAAAAAATTCCCGAAAAATTACCAAAAAAAAAAAAAAAAATTCTAAAATGTCCCAAAAAATTCCCAGAAAAAATTCCCGAAAAATTCTCGAAAAATTCCCCCCAAAAAATTACCAAAAATTCCCAAAAAATTCCAAAAATATTCTAAAAGATTCCCAAAAAATTACAAAAAAAAAAAATCCCAAAAAATTCCCAGAAATAAATTCCCAAAAAAATTCTAGAAAAATTCCCCAAAAAAATTATCAAAAATTCCCAAAAAAAATTCCCCCAAAAAATTCTCCAAAAATTCCAAAAAAAAATCCCAAAAAAATCTCGAAAAATTCCCAAAAAATTCTCAAAAAATTCCTAAAGAATTCCAAAAAAATTCCCAAAAAAAGCCCCAAAAATTCTCAAAAAATTCCCAAAAAATTCCCAAAAATTCCCAAGGAATTTCAAAAAAAACCAAAAAAATCCCCATTTTCCCGCTCCCAGCCCTTTTCCCACCCGATTCCACCCCTCTGAAATCCGGGGTTTTTGGGGGAGTTGATCCCGGGTGGATCCCAGGGCTGATCCCGGGTGGATCCCAATTTCCACCCCAAGGAATTTTTTAAAAACCCCAAAAAAATCCCCATTTTCCTGTTCCAAATCCTTTTTACACCCGATTCCACCCTTCTAAACTCCGGGGTTTTTTTGGGGGAGTGGATCCCAGCGCGGATCCTGGGCGGATCCCGATTTCCACCCTAAGGATGGAATTCCACCCTAAGGGATTCCCAAGGGATTTTTAAAAAGAAACCAAAAAATAAAATCCCCATTTTCCCGCTCCCAACCCTTTTCCCAGCCGACCCCACCCCTCTGAAATCCGGGATTTTTGGGGGAGTTGATCCGGGGCGGATCCCGGGCGGATCCCGATTTCCACCCTAAGCAATTCCCAAGGAATTAAAACAACCTCCCTAAAAAACATCCCCATTTTCCCACTCCCATCCCTATTCCTACCCGATTCCACCCCTCTAAACTCCGGGATTTTTGGGGAGTTGATCCCGGGCGGATCCCGGGGCGGATCCCGGGCGGATCCCGGCGCTGATCCCGATTTCCCTGGCAGGGAGGAGGAGTTTGTGGATCTGAGCCGGGAGTTCGAGCCCTCGCTGGTGAACAGCACCGTGTACCTGCTGGCCATGGCGCTGCAGACGGCCACCTTCGCCATCAACTACAAGGTGGGGAGCCCGAACCTTCCCAGTCTGTCCCAGTTTGTCCCAGTCTGTCCCAGTACAGACCAGTTTGTCCCAGTTTGTCCCAGTCTGTCCCAGTTTGTCCCAGTGCCCTCCCAGTTTGTCCCAGTCTGTCCCAGTGTGTCCCAGTTTGTCCCAGTTTGTCCCAGTCTGTCCCAGTACCTGCTGGCCATGGCGCTGCAGACGGCCACCTTCGCCATCAACTACAAGGTGGGGAGCCCGAACCTGCCCAGTCTGTCCCAGTACAGACCAGTTTGTCCCAGTTTGTCCCGGTGCCCTCCCAGTTTGTCCCAGTTTGTCCCAGTTTGTCCCAGTACCTGCTGGCCATGGCGCTGCAGACGGCCACCTTCGCCGTCAACTACAAGGTGGGGAGCCCAAACCTTCCCAGTCTGTCCCAGTACAGACCAGTTTGTCCCAGTGCCCTCCCAGTCTGTCCCGGTTTGTCCCAGTGTGTCCCAGTCTGTCCCAGTGTGTCCCAGTTTGTCCCAGTTTGTCCCGGTTTGTCCCAGTGTGTCCCAGTCTGTCCCAGTTTGTCCCAGTCTGTCCCAGTTTGTCCCAATGTGTCCCAGTGTGTCCCAGTTTGTCCCAGTCTGTCCCAGTGTGTCCCAGTCTGTCCCAGTGTGTCCCAGTCTGTCCCAGTCTGTCCCAGTTTGTCCCAGTGTGTCCCAGTGTGTCCCAGTCTGTCCCAGTGTGTCCCAGTCTGTCCCAGTCTGTCCCAGTTTGTCCCAGTGTGTCCCAGTTTGTCCCAGTCTGTCCCAGTGTGTCCCAGTTTGTCCCAGTGTGTCCCAGTCTGTCCCAGTCCGTCCCAGTCCGTCCCAGTTTGTCCCAGTTTGCCCGTTGCCGCGCTCCGCAGGGCCGGCCGTTCATGGAGAGCCTGGCGCAGAACCGGGCGCTGCTCTGGGCGCTGCTGCTCTCGGCCGCGGCCGTGCTGGGGCTGCTCAGCGGCGCCGGCCCCGAGCTCAACCTCGCCTTCGGCCTCGTCGAGATCCCGGCCGAGGTGAGCGCCCCGGGGCCGGGGGCAATTCCAAAAAAATTCCCGAATTCCCGGGGAAATTCCCGAATTCCAGGGGGAAATTCCAAAAAAATTCCCAGGGAAATGCCAGGGGAAATGCCCAAATTCCAGGGGAAATTCCAGGGGAAATGCCCAAATGCCAGGGGAAATTCCAGGGGAAATGCCCAAATTCCAGGAGGAAATTCCAAAAAAAATTCCCGAATTCCAGGGGAAATTCCCGAATTCCATTCCCACAGAACATTCCGGAATTCCCGGGGGGTTAGGGACCTGGGGGTGGGATGGAGACGGGACCCGTGACCCCATTCCCACGGAACATTCCGGGATTCCCAGGGATTTGGGTGGGATCTGTGGCCCGTTTCCAAGGAACATTCTGGGATTCCCAGGGTTTTCCCACGGAACATTCCGGGATTCCCAGGGGTTTGGGGTGTGACCCATGGCCCCATTCCCATGGAATATTCTGGGATTCCCAGGGGTTTCCCATGGAATGTTCCAGGATTCCTAGGGATTTGGGTGGGATCTGTGGCCCGTTTCCAAGGACCATTCTGGAATTCCCGAGGCTTTGGGGTGGGACCCGTGGCCCCGTTCCCACGGAACATTCCGGGATTCCCGGGCCTTTGGGGTGGGATCCGTGACCCTGTTCCCACGGAACATTCCGGGATTCCCGGGGATTTGGGGTGGGACCCATGGCCCCGTTCCCACGGAGCGTTCCGGGATTCCTGGGGCTTTGGGACCTGGGACCCATGGCCCCGTTCCCACGGAGCGTTCCGGGATTCCCGGGGGTTTCCCACGGAACGTTCCGGGATTCCCGGGGCTTTGGGACCTGGGACCCGTGGCCCCGTTCCCACGGAGCGTTCTGGGATTCCCGGGGGTTTCCCACGGAACATTCTGGGATTCCCGGGGCTTTGGGACCTGGGACCCGTGGCCCCGTTCCCACGGAGCGTTCCGGATCCCCCGTTCCCAGTTCCGGCTGCGGATCCTGGCGGTGCTGGCGGCCGATTTCCTGCTGGCCTTGGCTGTGGATCGGCTCCTGCAGCGGCTGCTGGGCACCTCCCGCCTCCGCCTGCCTTCCTGAGCTCCCGCAACTCCCCGCAATTCCCCGGAATTCCCCGAAAGCCTGAGGGTCGCGGAATTCCCCACCCCTCGGACAAGGCGGATCCCGAATTTCTCGCGTTTCCCAGGATGCCTCGGCAGCTTTCAAGACTTCCCGGGGCTTCTTGGGATTTCCCAGAATTTCCCGAGATTTTTTTTTTTTTTTTTTTTTTCCGGAATTTGGCAATGGAATAAAAAAACCATCCTGATGAAGGCTTTTTTTTTGTTTGTTTGTTTGTTGGGAATTGTTTTTGCTGGGAAAAAAGAAAAAACTGGAATGATGGGAAGTAAAAATATCCCGGATTTAGGGGGCATCCAAAATTCCCAAAAAGCGGGAATGAAAGCCAGAAATTGGGAATTCAACACAGAAATCCAGGAGGTAAACCCAAAAAAAAATTAATTACACCCAAAATGTGGGAAGGAAAACACAAAAATCCCCGAACTGAACCCAAAATCCGGGAATTAAATCCAGAAAATGGGAATGACCTCGGGGAACCGCGGTCCCGCCCCTGCCCGCCCCTGATTGGCTGTGAGCCTTGAGTGGCAGCCGCGCCGGCCAATGGGTGACAGCGCTGCTAAGGGGCGGGCACCAGCACTCTAAGAGGGTTGCAATTGGCTGAGAGCGCTGAGTGACAGGCGGCAGGGCCAATAGGAGCCGAGGATGTGTCCCACACCTGTTCCCAGTTCTAATCCCAGTTCCCATTCCCATTTTTCCCAGTTCCCATTCCCGTTTTTCCCAGTTCCCATTCCCGTTTTTCCCAGTTCCCAGTTTCCATTCCCAATCCCAGTTCCCATTCCCATTTTTCCCAGTTCCCATTCCCATTTCCAGTTCCCGTTTTTCCCAGTTCCCATTCCCATTTTTCCCAGTTCCCATTCCCGTTTTTCCCAGTTCCCATTCCCATTTTTCCCAGTTCCCATTCCCGTTTATCCCAGTTCCCATTCCCATTTTTCCCAGTTCCCATTCCCATTTCCAGTTCCCGTTTTTCCCAGTTCCCATTCCCGTTTTTCCCAGTTCCCATTCCCATTTCCAGTTCCCGTTTTTCCCAGTTCCCATTCCCATTTTTCCCAGTTCCCATTCCCGTTTTTCCCAGTTCCCATTCCCATTTTTCCCAGTTCCCATTCCCGTTTTTCCCAGTTCCCATTCCCATTTTTCCCAGTTCCCATTCCCACCCCTCCCCTCGTCACCGCCGGCAGCCCGCAATTCGAAATTCCCGAAACGTCCTTAATAAGACTCCACGGCGCGGCAATGAATTAGTAATTAACGCGAATTCATCAACCGATAATTAACGAACCAATTCCCATCCAGCCGGCCTGGATTTCCGTAAGAACCGTTAAAAAAAAAAACCCGGAAAAAAGAAAATTTACAGCAGCGCCCCCCCCCCCGTGGCCGGCCGGGGGGGGGTGGGACAGTGCAACCGTGCGGGGGGGACCCGGGGGGACACGGGGGGGAAATTGGGGGGACATTGGGGGGACACGGGGGGACACTGGGGGGGACATGGGGGGGACACGGGGGGGACACGGGGGGGACACGGGGGGGACATAAGGGGGACACGGGGGGGACATCGGGGGACACAGGGGGACATTGGGGGGACACGGGGGGACAGGAGGGGACATCGGGGGGGACATGGAGGGGACACTGGAGGGGACATGGGGGGGACATGGGGGGGACATTGGGGGGGACATTGGGGGGACACAGGGGGGGACATTGGGGGGACATTGGGGGGGACACGGGGGGGACATGGAGGGGACATTGGGGGGGACACAGGGGGGACATGGAGGGGACATTGGGGGGACATGGAGGGGACATGGGGGGGACATGGGGGGGACAGGAGGGGACATTGGGGGGACACCGGGGGGACATGGGGGGGACACTGGGGGGGACATTGGAGGGGACATTGGGGGGGACATCAGGACCCCCCAGTGTCACCCCAGGGCCACCCGGGCAGGGAGGGGACACTGAGGGGACACCGGGGTGACAGGAGGGGACACCGGGGGGACATTGGGGGAATATGTGGGGGACATGGAGGGGACACCAGGGGGGACATGGAGGGGACACGGGGGGACACCGGGGGGGGACATGGTGGGGACATGGAGGGAACATGGAGGGGACATGGGGGGGACACCAGGGGGGACATGGGGGGACATGGAGGGGACAGCGGGGGGGACAGCGGGGGGGACATGGAGGGGACATTGGGGGGACACCGGGGGGACACGGGGGGGACATTGGGGGGACATGGGGGGGACATTGGGGGGGACATTGGGGGGGACATCGCGGGGGACATAAGGGGGACACGGGGGGGGACACTGGAGGGGACATGGAGAGGACATCAGGGGGACAGGAGGGGACATCGGGGGGACATTGCGGGTCCCGGGACGCCCCCAGAGTCACCCCAGGGCCACCAGGGCAGGGGGGGACACTGAGGGGACACCGGGGTGACAGGAGGGGACATGGAGGGGACATTGGGGGGACATGGGGGGGACATGGAGGGGACATGGAGGGGACATGGAGGGGACATTGGGGGGACATTGGGGGGGACACGGGGGGGACATGGGGGGGACATGGGGGGGACAGCGGGGGGGACATGGAGGGGACACGGGGGGGACAGCGGGGGGGACATGGTGGGGACATGGAGGGAACATGGGGGGGACAGCGGGGGGGACATGGAGGGGACACGGGGGGGACATAAGGGGGACACGGGGGGACACCGGGGGGGACATGGTGGGGACATGGAGGGAACATGGAGGGGACATGGGGGGGACACCAGGGGGACACTGGGGTGACATGGAGAGGACATCAGGGGGACAGGAGGGGACATCGGGGGGACATTGCGGGTCCCGGGACCCCCCCAGAGTCACCTCAGGGCCACCCGGGCAGGGGGGGGACACTGAGGGGACATCGGGGGTCCCGGGACCCCCCCAGTGTCACCCCAGGGCCACCCGGGCAGGGGGGGGACACTGAGGGGACACCGAGGTGACAGGAGGGGACATGGAGGGGACATGGGGGGACACTGGAGGGACACTGGGGTGGACATTGGGGGGACATTGGGGGGGACATGGAGGGGACATCAGGACCCCCCCAGTGTCACCCCAGGGCCACCCGGGCGGGGGGGGGGGACACTGAGGGGACACTGAGGGGACATCGGGGGGACATCGGGGGTCCCGGGACCCCCCCAGTGTCACCCCAGGGCCACTCGGGCAGGGGGGGGGACACTGAGGGGACACCGGGGGTCCTGGGAAGGTGCAGAATGGGGGTGGGGGTGGGGGTGGGGCAGGGACCCCCCCGGGTGGGGGAGGGGACATTGGGGACCCGCGGGGGGCGGGTGGGGGAGGGGCGGCTCCCTCAGAAGGCGTCGGGGTCCGCGGGGGGGGGCGGGGGGGTCCCGGCCGTGCCCGGGCGGTGCCGAAGGGGCTTCTCCTCCTCCTGGGGGGACAATGGGGACATTGGGGACACCCTGGGGACACCCAGGGGACACCCTGGGGACACCGGGGACATTTGGGACACTGGGGACACCCCGGGGACATTGGGGATACCCTAGGGACACCCTGGGGACACCCTGGGGACACCCTTGGGACATTGGGGACACCCTGGGGACACCGGGGACACCCAGGGGACACTGGGGACACCGGGGACACCCTGGGGACATTGGGGACACACTGGGGACACCCTGGGGACATTGGGGTCACCCTAGGGACACCCTGGGGACATTGGGGACACCGGGGACACCCGGGGGACATTGGGGACACCCAGGGGACACTGGACACGGCACCTGCGGGGTCCCGACTGTCCCCGAGGCCACCGGACCCCCCCCTCCTTTGGGACCCCAAAATCGCCAAACCCAAAATCACCAATCCCCATTCTTGGGGTCCCCATGGCGCCGCCACCCCAACACAGGGGCGCGGGAGCCCTTGGCACCCCCACCCCCCCTTTGGGGTCCTCCCCGGGTTTTGGGTCCTCCCCGGGTTTTGGGGTCCTCCCCGGGTTTTGGGGATCTCCCCGGGTTTTGGGGTCCTCCCCGGGTTTTGGGGATCTCCCCGGGTTTTGGGGTCCTCCCCGGGTTTTGGGGTCCTCCCCGGGTTTTGGGGTCACTCACGGCCTCGGCGCTGCCCCACTCGGCCGTGTCCTCCTCGCCCCGCAGCGACTCCGGGCCCTCGTCCTCGTACTCGGTCAGGTAATCGGACTCCTCTGGGGGAGTGGGGTGTGGGGTGAGCCCCCAGCCCCAAATCCCAAACCCAAACCCAAACCCAAATCCCAAACCCAAAACCAGACCCAAAACCCAAACCCAAACCCCAAACCCAGACCCCAAACCCAAAACCCAAACACCAAAACCAAACCCAAACCCAAATCCCAGCCCCCAGACCCAAACCCTGAACCCAAAACCCAAACACCAAAACCAAACCCAAATCCCAGCCCCCAAACCCCAAACCCAAACACCAAAACCAAACACAATCCCAAATCCCAGCCCCCAGCCCCAAACCCTGAACCCAAACGCAAAACCCAAACCCAAATCCCAGCCCCCAGCCCCAAACCCTGAACCCAAACGCAAAACCCAAACCCAAATCCCAGCCCCCAGACCCAAAACCCAAACACCAAACCCAAACCCAAACCCAAAACCCAAACCCCAAACCCCAAACTCCAAACCCAAACCCGAATCCTGAATCCCAAATCCCAATCCCAAACCCCAAACACCAAAACCAAACCCCAACCCAAACCCCAAACCCAGACCCCAAACCCAAACCTAAACCCAAACCCAAATTCCAGCCCCCAGCCCCAAACCCTGAACCCAAACCCAAAGCCCAAACCCAAGTTCCAGCCCCCAAACCCAAACCCAAAACCCAAAACCCAAACCCAAATTCCAGCCCCCAGCCCCAAACCCAAACCCAAATCCCAAATCCCAATCCCAAACCCAGCCCCCAAGCCTCAGATCTCCGCCCCCAGCCCCAAATCCTCTCCCCCGGGTGTCCCTGCCCCTGTCGTGCTGTCCCCCTGCTGTCCCCTCCCTGTCCCCGCTGTCACCGTCGCCGTAGCCGTCGGACAGGTAGGGCTGGGCGGGCTCGATGCGCGACACGATCTCAGCCAGGTCCGTGAAACCGGCACTGGGACAGGTGAGCACCTGAGGGGACACCACGGGGGACAGGTGAGGGGACACCTGAGCACCTGAGGGGACACCACGGGGGACAGGTGAGGGGACACCTGAGCACCTGAGGGGACACCACCGGGGACAGGTGAGGGGACAGGTGAGGGGACACCTGAGCACCTGAGGGGACACCACCGGGGACAGGTGAGGGGACAGGTGAGGGGACACCTGAGCACCTGAGGGGACACCATGGGGGACAGGTGAGGGGACACCACGGGGGACAGGTGAGGGGACACCTGAGCACCGCAGGGGACAGAAGGGACCAATGGGGCAGGGGACAAAGGGAGGGACGGGACAGGGACCAGGGGGACGAAGGCTGACGGGGCGGGTGACAGGAACCGCGTGGCAGTAACAGGAGGTCACTCAGGAGGTGACACCCCTCGAAGGACAGTGACAAGGCTGGGGTGGCCCCTCCCAGGGCAGGTCCCCAGTGAGCCACCACCGTCCACGTCCCCGAGCGTCCCCGCGTGTCCCCGAGCTCACGTCCATGCGCTTGCTCTCGTAGAAGTCGGCCGAGCGCCGGTCCTTGACCATCTTCTCGATGACGTCCCCGCGGCTCCAGCCCTCGAACACCACCTTGCCGTGCTGGTAGCCAACGTCCTGGCGGGCAGCGGGCAGGGGGCAGTGGCCCAGACACCCCCCGAGATGGCCCAGGAACCCCCCAAGATGGCCCAGGACAGCCCAGTGATGACCAGGACACCCAAGTGATGTCCAGGACGCCCCAGTGATGACCAAGATGCCCCAGTGATGACCAGGACACCCCAGTGATGGCCCAGACACCCCCCGAGATGGCCCAGGAACCCCTCAAGATGGCCCAGAACAGCCCAGTGATGACCCAGACATCCCCCGAGATGGCCCAGGACACCCCAGTGATGACCAGGACACCCAAGTGATGCTCAAGAACATTCAACGGATGGTCAAGAACATCCAGTGACGGCCAGAGAACCCCAACAATGACCAAAGAACCCCAACCCACATCTGCAGCTCCCAGCCCAACGCTCCCGAGCCATCCCCAGCCCCGACTCACGTAGATCTCATCGAACTTGCCGAAGTCCATGGTCTTGAAGCGGTCAATGGGTGGCCGGATGTACTCGCAGTAGGAGCTGGACTTGACCACCTCGAGCTGCCGCACGCAGGACACGTAGGCCAGGCGCGACTGGATCTCCGCCATGTCCGGCACCTGCCGGGACCGGATACTTGGGATGCGCCCGGCACCTTGTCATCGTCATCATCATCGTCATCATCATTGTCTTCATTGTCATCATTGTTATCATCATTATTGCCATCCTCATTATCATCATCATCATCGTCATCATCACTGTCATCATTGTCATCATCATCATCATTATTGTCATCCTCGCTGTCATCATCATCATCGTCATTGTCGTCATCATCATCATCACCATTGTCATCCTCGTCATCATCGTCATCGTCATTGTCATCGTCGTCATCATTGTCATCCTCATTGTCATCATCATCATCATTGTCATTGTCATTGTCGTCATCATCACTATTGTCATCCTCATCATCGTCATTGTCGTTGTCATCGTCATCACCATTGTCATCGTCATTGTCATCGTCATTGTCATCGTCGTCATTATTGTCATCCTTGCTGTCATCATCATCATTGTCGTTGTCATCGTCATCGTCATTGTGATCCTCATCATCATCACCATCATTGCAATCATCATCATCATCACTATCGTTACCATCCCTTGATGTCCCCCAGCACCTTCTCCATCCTCCTCCACCCCACCATCTCCACCAGCTTGGCCTCGTCCCCTGGTGTCTCCTGGTGCCACCCTCCTTCACGTGCCACCTCCCGCTGTCCCCCTGCCAGGGCCACCCCGCGGTCTCACCTTGACCTTCTCGGCCCAGGGGTTGAGGCGCTTCCAGAGGAGCCACCAGCCGGACAAGGAGTCGCCGTAGTTGCAGAGGTCGGTCTCGTCCTGGCTGCCCACGTCGATGGCGATGACCGTCTTGGCGCCCATGTTGCGCGCGATGTCGGCTGCGGGGACGGACAGAGGCACCGGCCGGCGGTCAGCGGCGTTGGGGGTCACCGGGGGCGGTGCGGAGGGTGGGGGTGTCCTCCGGGAGGGGACACGGGAAGGAGGGAGGCACCAGGGGACGAGCAGGCGGAGACGGCTCAAGGGTGGAGGAGGATGGAGAAAGTCCTGGGGGACATCAAGGGACGATAATGATGACAGTGATGGCGATGATGAAGATGATGATGACAATGAAAGTCATTTCCACAAGGAAGGGGGTGGAGGTGATCTTGGAGGGCACCAAGGGATGATGATGATGATGATGATGATGATGACGATCCTGGAGGGCACCAAGGGATGATGATGATGATGATGATGATGATGATGATCCTGGAGGGCACCAAGGGATGATGATGATGATGATGATGATGATGATCCTGGAGGGCACCAAGGGATGATGATGATGATGATGATCCTGGAGGGCACCAAGGGATGATGATGGCGATGATGAATATGATGATGACAATGAAGGTCATTTCTACAGGGAAGGGGGTGGAGGTGATCCTGGAGGGCACCAAGGGATGATGATGATGATGATGATGATGATGATGATGATCCTGGAGGGCACCAAGGAATGATGATGACGATGATGATGATGATGACAATGAAGGTCATTTCCACAGGGAAGGGGGTGGAGGTGATCCTGGAGGGCACCAAGAGATGATGATGATGACGATGATGATGATGATGATGACAATGAAGGTCATTTCCACAGGGAAGGGGGTGGAGGTGATCCTGGAGGGCACCAAGGGATGATGATGATGATGATGATGATGATGATGATGATGATGATCCTGGAGGGCACCAAGGGATGATGATGATGATGATGATGATGATGATGATGATGATGATGACAATGAAGGTCATTTCCACAGGGAAGGGGGTGGAGGTGATCCTGGAGGGCACCAAGGGATGATGATGATGATGATGGCGATGATGATAATGGAGGAAGGTGGCTTCAGACCCAAGGAGCCCAAAGATGCCACCAGAGTCACCCAAGGTGGTGGTGATGAGGCTGCAGGATGGAGGAAGGTTCCCAGCATGTGAAGGAGACAAGGGTGACCACCCAAGGCCACCAGAGTGGTGGCCTTCTGACCAGAATGGCCAGAAGAGGCCTGGAGAGGACATCAAGAGATGGAGGGAGGTGAAGGGGGACGGAGAGGACACCTGGAGATGGGAACGTCCAGAGATGGACGATGACGGGTGAAGGTGGCCCAGGAGGTCACCGAGGACACCCAGGGACGGCGCAGGATGGAGACCAAGGCAGGTGGAGGATGGAAATCAGCCGGGAGAGGACCTGGTGCCAGCACCAGGAGGTGACACCAGGAGGTGACACCAGGAGAACACAGAGAGTGGAGATGCCCCAAGAGGCTGACCAGCATTGAAGACATCAAGAGATGACGGAAGAGGGATGGGAGATGGATCCTGCACAGGAAGAAACCTGGAATGTTCTGGAAAAACTGCCTGGCGTGGGAAAACCACCAGGAGAAGGTGGAAGATGGATGGATCCTGACCATGAAAATCCACGGAATGTTCTGGAAAAACTGCCTGGCATAAAAAACCACCAGGAGAAGATGGAAGACAGACGGATCCTGACCATGAAAATCCATGGAATGTTCTGGAAAAACTGCCTGGCATGGGAAAACCACCAGGAGATGATGGAAGATGGATGGATCCTGACCACGAAAACCCATGGAATGTTCTGGAAAAACTACCCAACGTATTAAAGGCATCAAGAGATAATGAAAGCTGGATGGATGCTACACGTGGAAAACCAAGGAATGTTCTGGAAAACCACCCAGTATGGAAAAACCACTGGGAGAAGATGGAAGACGGATGGATCCTGACCATGAAAACCCATGGAACGTTCTGGAAAGCTGCCTGGCATGGAAAAACCACCAGGAGAAGATGGAAGACGGATGGATCCTGACCATGAAAACCCATGGAACGTTCTGGAAAGCTGCCTGGCATGGAAAAACCACCGGGAGAAGATGGAAGACAGATGGATCCTGACCATGAAAACCCATGGAACGTTCTGGAAAAGCACCCAGCATGGAAAAACCACCGGGAGAAGATGGAAGACGGATGGATCCTGACCATGAAAACCCATGGAACGTTCTGGAAAAGCACCCAGCATGGAAAAACCACCGGGAGAAGATGGAAGACGGATGGATCCTGACCATGAAAACCCATGGAACGTTCTGGAAAAACCACCCAACACAGGGGAAAAAAACCCACTGGCAGACAACAGCTAGCCATCCCTCGCCCATCAACGCCACCGAGACGCCGCCAAACCAAGCGAGAGACGTCCCCGCTCCGCCCTGGCTGTGTCCGTCCGTCCGTGCGTGCGCCGGCCGAGCCCCCGCCCCGCGCCCGCGGTGCCGCCGGCGCCGCGGCGGCCGCACTTGCCTGGCAGGTTGTTGATGTACCCCCCATCCATCAGGAGGTTGCCGTCCTTGGGGTCGCAGAGCGGGGGCAGGTACCCCGAGAGGGTCATGCTGGCGCGCACGTAGCGCCAGAGCGAGCCTACGCCGGCCGAACCGGGAACGGCACCGGGAACGGGACCGGGAAACCGGGAACGGAACCGGGAAACGCCGTCAGCGCCGGCGCCGCCCCGGCACTCGCCCTCGCCGCTCGCCCTGCCCGCGCCGGGATGCGTCTGCGCCCCACGGGTCGCCCCCGTGGCGGGCAGAGGAACCCCGGTGCACCCTGACCGGTGGTGTGGACGCTCTGGACGTGGTTTTGTGGTGGTTTTTGGGGCGGTTTTTTTTGGCGTTTTTTGGGTTTTTTTTGGGGGGTGGCCCCGGCGAGTGAGGTGCTGACCTGGGACATTGTTAACATAGCAGCCGTCCACCAGCCAGTGGCTGTCCTTGGGGTCGCAGAGCGGAGGCAGGTAGGGGGTATAGGAGGCACTGGCTCGGACGTAGCGCCAGAGGCTGCCTGGGGACGGAGAGGACACGGTCACGGCCACGGGGACCGCAGGGGGTGACCGGGGAGGGACAGAGGGACGTTGGCAGCCAGCGGTGTGGGGAGGGGGCTGGGTTAGAGGGGTCAGCGGGGATTAGTGGGTGTTAGAGGCCAGCGGGGGAAGACGGGCAGGGGCCACCAGCGGCGGGGTGGCCGTGGACGGCTCAATGTCCCAGGTGAGCTCCGGCAGCGGGCGAGGACGAGGGGCAGCCACCACAATGGTCCCGCCACCACCGCCATGTCCCCTCCACCATATCCCCACCGCCACCACGATGTCCCCACCGCCACCACCACCACCAGCACGTCGCCAACACCACCGTGATGTCCCCACCGGCGCCACAATGACCCCACCCCGCCTCGACGTCCCCACCGCCACCGCCACGACCCCGCCCAGCACTGCCGCCGTGTGTCCCTGTGCTGCACAGGGTGGTTACTGGGGTTAGTGGTCAGCAGTGGTGTTAGCGCCTCGTGCAGCCCCCGCTGTCCCCTCCCCGCCCTGCTGATGTCCCCAAGGTGGGGTCAGCGGCTCCTGGTGGCTCGGGACGCCGCCACCCCTGCCCCGCGTCCCCACCCCGTGTCCCCAGGGAGCTCTCACCGTCCGTGTGCACCCGCATGGCCGAGGCCGTGATGTCCGTGGTGACGTTGAAGTAGGGCAGCCACAGGTCCTGCAGGGACAGCACGGGCTGGGTGACACCACGGGGACATCGGGGAGGGGTCTGGGTGGGGGGGACATCTCAGGGGGACACACCTCGATCTGTTTGTCCTGGAAGACTCGGTTGATGCTGGCGTTGAAGGCCGAGCCCGAGAACATGGAGGTGATGGGGTAGGTGAGGTCCAGCACGGTCTCAAAAACGGAATTCATGCACTGGGGAGGAGGAGGAGGAGGAGAAGGAGGAAGAAAAACAAAAGGAGAAAAGGAGCAGGAAAGAAATTAAGAAAGAAAAGGAAAAGGAAGAAAAAGGAGGAGGAAGGAGATGAAGAAGGAAGAAGAGCAAGAAGAGAAGGAGAAATGAGTAAGGACAGAAAAAGAAGTTAAAAAAAGGGGGAAAAGGAAAAAAATGGAAGGAGGAAGAAAAAGGAAGAGAAGAAATAAGAAAAAGGAAAAGGAGGAGAAAGAAGCGGAGAAGGAAGGAAAGAGGGACAAGATGAAGAATGAAAAAGGAGAAAGAAAAGGACAGAAAGAAGAGGAAGAAAAAGGAGGAAAATACAAAAAAATAGGATCAAAAAAGGGGAATCAGAGAAGAAAAAAACCCCAAAGAAGAAAGCAGAAGAAAATGGAGCAGGAAAGGAGGAGAACAGAGGGAGAAGAAGAAGGAGAACAAAAGGAAAAAAGAGCAAGAAGAAGAACAGGAAGAGGCTGGGTTAGAACCAGCTAGGCACAGGCTGAGGGGGTCCCTGGGGTGGGGATGTCCCTGTCACCCACCCTGGCCCGCTCCCGTGTCCCTGTCACCCACCTTGACCCGCTCCCGTGTCCCTTTCACCCACCCTGGCCCATTCCCGTGTCCCTGTCACCCACCTTGACCCACTCCCATGGCCCTGTCACCCACCCTGGCCCGCTCCCGTGTCCCTGTCACCCACCCTGGCCCGCTCCCGTGTCCCTGTCACCCACCCTGGCCCATTCCCGTGTCCCTGTCACCCACCTTGACCCACTCCCGTGTCCCTGTCACCCACCCTGGCCCACTCCCATCTCCCTGTCACCCACCCTGACCCACTCCCTTGCCCCTGTCACCCACCCTGGCCCACTCCCGTGCCCCTGTCACCCACCCTGGCCCACTCCCGTGTCCCTGTCACCCACCCTGGCCCACTCCCGTGTCCCTGTCACCCACCCTGGCCCACTCCCATGGCCCTGTCACCCACCTTGACCCACTCCCATGGCCCTGTCACCCACCCTGGCCTGCACCCATGTCCCTGTCACCCACCCTGGCCCACTCCCGTGCCCCTGTCACCCACCCTGACCCACTCCCGTGTCCCTGTCACCCACCCTGGCCCACTCCCGTGCCCCTGTCACCCACCCTGGCCCACTCCCATGTCCCTGTCACCCACCCTGGCCCACTCCCGTGTCCCTGTCACCCACCCTGGCCCACTCCCGTGTCCCTGTCACCCACCCTGGCCCACTCCCATGGCCCTGTCACCCACCTTGACCCACTCCCATGGCCCTGTCACCCACCCTGGCCTGCACCCATGTCCCTGTCACCCACCCTGGCCCACTCCCGTGCCCCTGTCACCCACCCTGACCCACTCCCGTGTCCCTGTCACCCACCCTGGCCCACTCCCGTGCCCCTGTCACCCACCCTGGCCCACTCCCGTGCCCCTGTCACCCACCCTGGCCCACTCCCGTGTCCCTGTCACCCACCCTGGCCCACTCCCGTGCCCGCTGCTTGGTGCGCACGGCGCTGCGCTCCTCGGCGTAGAGCGCGCCGATGAAGGCGCCGATGGAGGTGCCCCCCACGAGGTCGATGGGGATCCCCGACTCCTCCATGGCCTTGATGACCCCGATGTGCGAGCAGCCCCTGCCGGGGAAGAGTCCAGGGAAAACCGGGATAAATCAGTGGCTGTGGGCACCGTGGGGGTGGGGACAGGGGGATACAGTGACACGGGGACACGGGGACACGGGACATGGGGACAGGGGGACACGGGGACAGGCGTGTCCCACCTGGCGCCGCCGCCGCCCAGCACCAGGGCGATGGTGTTGCCGGTGAGGACGCGCGCCAGGCGCGAGAAGTCGCTGTGCCGGTCGGCGCTCTTCTCGAACACCTTCTCGTACATCTCCCGCTGCCGGGGCGGGGACAGAGTGGGTGACAATGACAGCGGCCACCCCCGGGGAAGGGCCGGCGGCCAGGGCAGGGGTTGGTGGCAGGGGAGGGGGGACGGACGCTCACCAGCTTGGCGGGGCTGCGGCGCGAGAAGACGCGGCGGGGGCAGCGGATGTGCAGGTGGCCCGAGCACCAGCTGCGCATGTTGAGCCACTCGACGGTGCGCGCCGGGCCGGCGCCGTCCTCGCGGTGCAGCAGCACCAGCTGCTTCAGCGCCCGCACCGCCGTGTTCTCCAGCATCTGCTCCAGCTGCGGCGGCACCGGCACAAGGCTGTGTCACCCCCTGGAGCGCTGGGACACCTCCCCATGTTTCGTGTCCCCGTCCCCGCCGTGTGCCCGTCCCACCTCGCCCAGGGCGGGCTCCTGGTCACCCAGCCCCACGATGAGGACGCAGTCGGCCTGGCGGATGCAGCGCAGCGTCCAGGGGGTCAGCGTGCAGTCGGTCTGGTAGAGCACGATGCGGTGCAGATCCTCCTGCTGCGCCAGCCAGCCGGACAGCCGGTACTCCTGGATGCTGCCCGGGGGCACCGAGCGGTCAGCGGCGGCCTGGGGCGCGTGGCCACGCCGCTGCCCACCGCCGTTACCTCTCCAGAGCCGAGGAGCCCAGGCGGGCGCGGATGATGTCGCTGGTGAGGAGCAGCGTGGGGCCTGCGGAGGTGGGGGATGTGGTCATCTCCAGGCCACGGTCACCACCGTGCCATGGGGTTGTGGTCATCTCCAGGCCATGGGGCTGTGGTCACCTCCATGCCCAGGTCACCACCACGCCACGGTCACTATCATGCTATGGTCAACCATGCCGCGGGGCTATAGTCACCACCATGCTGTGGTCACCATCACGCCATCAAGTTGTGGTCACCGTGCCATGGTTGCCACCATGCCACCGTCACTCTCACGGTGCCCACCACGGCCAAGACCGCCCTGTGGGGCTGCAACCATCACCACCCCAGGTCAGCGGGGCGCCACGACCCATGGTCACCGTCCGATGGTCGCTGCCACGGTCAGCGCCCCGTGGTCACTCACCGATGGCGTTGAGCGCGTGCTGCAGCTCCAGCGTGAAGGCCGCCATGGGCACCTCGTCGCACACGGGCAGCACCGCCACCGTCGACAGGTTGCTGGTGGGGTTGATGGGCTCCGAGCTGGAGGCCATGCCCAGGCCGGACCCTGGGTGGACACGGAGGAGTGGACACGCCGCTCTGGTGACGGCCACCAGCCCCGCAAAGGCCACCCCGTTGTCCCCAGGTTCTACCTGCAAAGGGCCCGCGGAGCTGCTGGAGGTTCCCCAAGATCTTCTGGCTCAGGAGGTGGATGAGGCGGGTGACCACCTGTGGGGACGAGGACGAGGATGGCCATCAGACATGGCAGAGACTCATCAACACCCAAGAGTAGTGTCCTACAGCAGTTTTTGGGTGCCACCACCACTGCCTGTCCATGGAGACCTCTGGTGCCACCACTGCCCATTCTTCAAGACCTCAGGTGCCATCAACCCTCACTCTTGGGGACCTCAGGTGCCACCACTCCCCATCCATGGGAACCTCAGTGCCAGCACCACCCATCCTTCAAGACCTCAGGTGCTACCACCCCTTCCTCCACTCTCCTCCTCCAACAGCTTCATTAAATCCTTAATTGAAGTTGGTTTCAATTAAGAGTCACAGCCACCAGCCAGGCCGTGGGGACACGGGGACACCCCGCAGGGACACCCGGGGGTACCTGCGGGTATCGGCGCTTGATGTTGTTGAGGGTCCCCTCGGGCAGCTTGGCCAGCTCCGTGTCCCTCACCGCGTGCACCGTGGTGGCCCGGGGCTGCCGCGTCAGCGCCTCCACCTGCGGGACGAGGCCGTGGAGCCACCCGAGGACGTTGGACCGCTGTCCCCGAGGCGTCCCCGGGGTGGCACTCACCACGCCCACGAGGTCACCGCGGCCGTACTCGCCCACCAGCTCCTTCTTGCCGCTGCCCTTCTGGATGACCGAGCGCAGCCGCCCGTTGAGCACGATGTAGGTGCAGTCCGACTTGTCCCCCTGCCTGGGGACAGCGCCCGTGGCACCCCTGGTGGCCCTCCCCGAGCTGAGGGGGACACCTGGGTGTGGTCACTCACCTGTAGAGCGCCCGGCCAGCCTCCACGGCCATCCAGTCGATGGCGAAGTCCATCTGGCGCACGAAGGGCGACATGCGGGCGGCCACGGTGTGGGCAACGCTCAGCACCACGCTGGGCTGCTCCCGCATGATCCTGGGGGGGGACAGGGCACCGTGGTGACCCCGAAACGTCCCCCCTGAGGTGGGGAACCCCACAGAGCACCCCAGGGACAAGGGGAGCCACCAGGATCATTGTGGCCTTGCTCAGGACACCCCGGAATTCCACCCTAGGGCTGGGAATGTTCCCTGGGGAGAGGCTCTGGTGATGGAACCATCCCAAAGAGATGTGGGACCACCACAAAGCGATGGGGAACCATCCCAAAGAGATGTGGGACCACCCCAAAGTGATGGGGAACCATCCCAAAGAGATGTGGGACCACCCCAAAGCGATGGGGAACCATCCCAAAGAGCTGTGGGACCACCCCAAAGCGATGAGGAACCATCCCAAAAGAGATGTGGGATCCCCGAGGTCACGGCGAGCACCGCAAAGCGATGGAGATGAGGGGATCGCACCCACTTCGGGTCCTGGTGGCCCCCCAAGGACACCAAAGGACACGGGCTCACTCATAGAAGTCGGACTTGGAGATCTTGAGGAAGGTGCAGTCACGGTTGGCCTTGATGGTGAAGATGAGGGGTTCCCCGGTGAGCACGGCCAGCTGTCCCACCAGCTCGCCGGGCTGCGTCAGGAACAGGCACACGTCCTCCTCCTTGTCGATCATGCGCTGGTACACGTGCAGGCACCCCCAGAGCACAAAGTGCAGGCTCACGTCCTGCCAGAAATGTCCCCTGTCACCTGGGAGGTCCCACCAGCACCACCACCACGGCACGTTCTTCAGGTTCTGGGGTTGTTTCTGCCCCAGCACAAGGTGACGGTCCCCAAAACCCACCCGGTCACCCTGGTGTGGTGGACCAGACAATTGTCACGTCCTGTCATGCCCTGTCACCTCCCAAGGTCACCCTGGGATCACCTCAGTGGGAGGTCCCACCAGCACCACCACCATGGGGGGTTCTTCTGGTTCTTGTTCTCACCACCCCGGTGGTTCTGAGGTTGTTTCTGCCCCCCAACACGGGGCAGGAGATGGAGGTGACAGTCCCCAGAACCCACCTGGTCACCCTGGCGGGCGATGACTGTGCCACCCTTAGCATGGTGGAGCAGGACGCGGTTGTTGAGGAGAGAAGGGTCCTGGAAAGGAGAATGGGACCATTGTGGGGTCAGCACGAGGGGATGGGATGACCAGGAGACCACGGGGACAGAGAATGACCAGGAGGCCACAGAGACCACCATGAGGAGATGGGAACCCACTACAAAGTGATGACTGGGGACCACCCTGAGGTCATGGGGACCACCCTTCGGTCATAGGGACCACCTCAAAGTGATGGGGAACCACCATAAAGGTAACTAAGACCACCACAAAGCCACGAGGGACCAGCAGGAACCCACGAGAAACCCATCCCGACCCCACAAAGCCCTGCTGACCCCGTGGCCGCCCTCACCTCGACCTTCATGAGCTTGATGAGCTCCCGCTTGGCCTCCTCGAAGATGTCGCTGGTCTGGCGGCCCTGGTAGGGCCCAAAGGGACATGTCCCCGTCCCCGTCCCTGTCCCCGTGGCCGTGTCCTCCTCGCAGGAGCTGTAGTGGTAGATCCCTGAGGGCTGCTCCTCCAGCGTCACCGACTTGCGCTCCTTGGGCTCCTGGGACACCTGGGGGGGATTTGGAGGGGATTTGGGTGGGATTTTGGGTGGGATTTGGGTGGGATTTGGGGGGGGATTCAGCATGGACCCCCTCATACCTGCCCGAAGGCGCCGGTGCTGTCCTCCTGCAGCGACACCGAGATGCGCCCGCGCTCGTAGGCCATGTCGAAATCGGAGCGCGGACCCTTCTGGATGCCTGGGCGGGGTCACGGGGGTCACCAAATGGGGACAAAGCCACCCCTGGGTGACAGCCACACCCCTGGGAGGGCTGGCACCCACCAGAGATGTCCACGGGCATGGAGATGCAGCGGCTCAGCAGCGGCGGCGGTGCCGGCGCCTCCAGGCCGGCGGCTTTCATCAGCTCGGCTGCGGGATGAGACCCCCCCACCAAAAAACTGAGCACGGAGACCCAGAAAAGCTCGGGGTGGGGGTCTCAGGACCCTCCTGGTGCCTCACCGGTGTCCCGGCCCTCATCGGTGCTGCCCAGGCCGCGCTTGCCGTGCCGGACGGGGCTGGTGCGGGCGGCGTGGCCAGGCTGCGGGAAGAGCCGCAGGGGCTGCATGTCCTGGAGGTTTGGGGACAGACGGACATCAGAGGGGCTGGGGGGACATCAGAGGGAGCCGGTGCAGCCCAGGACCCCCCGAATCTCAGCCTGAACTCACGTGGCTGAAGAGCTCGTTGGTCAAGCCCAGGTAGTTGTGCAAGGCCAGGAAGGTGACGCGCTGCAGCCGCACCATGATGATCTGCGGGGGGACACGAGGCCACCATGGGACCGCTGCCGCCCCGAGGGACCACCCGGGGGTCCCCCGGAGCCCAGCTCACCTGCACAACCCTGACCAGGCTCTCGGGGTACTTCTCAAAGACGGCCGAGAAGGCCTCGACCGGCAGGCGCAGCACCGTGGAGTCCTCGGCTGCGCGGGCACACACCGTCCGGTACGGCCGCTGGTGGCCCTGGGGACACCGCAGGGTCAGGGGACCCATGGGACTTGGGGACAGCTGGGGACTGGTGAAGGCCATGGGTGGCACTGGGGTTTTGGGCAGTTGGGTTTGGAGTGGCCTTGGCTAGGCTTGGGGTGGTCACAGGTGGGTTTGAGGTGGTCACAGTTGGGTTTGGGGTGGTCACAGTTGGGTTTGGGGTGGTCATGGTTGGGTTTGGGGTGCTCACAGTTGGGTTTGGGGTGCTCACAGTTGGGTTTGGGGTGCTCACAGTTGGGTTTGGGGTAGCCATGGCTGGGTTTGGGGTGGTCACAGTTGGGTTTGGTTTGGCCATGGCTGGGTTTGGGGTGGTCACAGTTGGGTTTGGGTTGGCCATGGCTGGGTTTGGGGTTGTCACAGTTGGGTTTGGGGTGGTCACAGCTGGGTTTGGGGTGGCCATGGTTGAGCTGGAGGGGTTTGGGGACAGTTGGTGACACTTGGGGACAGTCGAGGTTGGGGTTGGGATGGCCACGGTTGCGTTGGAGGCGTTTGGGGACAGCTTGGGCAGGCTGGGCACGGTCACCCACTGAGCTTAGGGGGGTCTGGGGACATGCCAGCTGGGCGTGGCAGGGTTTGGGGACAGCCCCCGCGATGTCCCCAAGGCTTTGGGGACGTGGCCGGTACCGTGATGACGTCGAGGATGCTGAGCAGGCTGTGGACACTGTCCCCAGGGAACACCTCCTTCATCACTGTCTCCTTCCCGTCCTGCTGGGACACACCCCGTGTCCCCTGGTGTCCTCTGAGTGTCCCCTGGTGTCCCTTGGGTGTCCAAGAGTGTCCCCTGTGTGTCCTCGAATGTTCCTGGGGCGTCCTTGGGGTGTCTCTGAATATCCTTGGGGTGTCTCCAGGGTGTCCCCAACTGTCTCTGAGCATCTCCAGGTGTCCCCTGGGTGTCCTTGAACTCCCCTGGGATGTCCCTGACTGTGTCTGGTGTCCCCCAGGTGCCCCAGGTGTTTCCTGGGTGTCCCCATCTCTCCCTGAACTGTTCCCCAGATATCCCTGGGCGTCCCCAGGTGTCCCCTGGCTGTCCCAAGATGTCCTTGGGCGTCCCCAGGTGTCCCCTGGCTGTCCCAAGATGTCCTTGGGTGTCCCCTGGCTGTCCCAAGATGTCCTTGGGTGTCCCCAGGTGTCCCAAGATGTCCTTGGGTGTCCCCAGGTGTCCCCTGGCTGTCCCAAGATGCCCTTGGGTGTCCCCAGGTGTCCCCTGGCTGTCCCAAGATGTCCTTGGGTGTCCCCAGGTGTCCCAAGATGCCCTTGGGCGTCCCCAGGTGTCCCCTGGCTGTCCCAAGATGTCCTTGGGCGTCCCCAGGTGTCCCCTGGCTGTCCCAAGATGTCCTTGGGTGTCCCCAGGTGTCCCCTGGCTGTCCCAAGATGTCCTTGGGTATCTCCTGGGTATCCCCGGCTGGCCGTGGGCTGTCCCCCGGTCTGTCCCCGATGTCCCCAGGTGTGCCCGCACCGTCTCGGTGAGCAGCAGCTCCAGCTTGCCCTCCTGCAGGACGTAGATGCTGGTGTCGGGCTGGCCGGGCCGGAACACGTCCTCGCCCTGCTGGCACTGCTGGAACACCATGTGCTTGCACAGCTCCAGGAACAGCGGCTTCTCAAAGTGTCCCAGCACGCTGCGGGGACAGCCGTGTCACCACGGGGACACGGGGACACCGCGGGGACAGCAGGGATGTGGGGGGGGGGATGCAGGGATCCCCTTGGAGAGGTGTCCAAGGGGGGAGTTTGATCCCTACAGCCCAGTGCTGGCCCCAGTGCTGGATCCCGATCCCATCAATGGATCCCGACCCCGTCAATGGATCCCGACCCCATTAATGGATCCCGACCCCATTAATGGATCCCAGCCCTGTCAATGGATCCCGACCCCGTCAATGGATCCCGACCCCATTAATGGATCCCGATCCCTTTAATGGGTCCCGACCCCGTCAATGGATCCCGACCCGCAAGCACAGGCCCTGATCCCATACACGGATCCTGATCCCCAAGGACAGACCCCGATCCCGGGCACAGATCCCATGGAGAGATCCCATGGACAGACCCCAGTCCCATGGACAGATCCCGACCCCGCTGACAGACCCTAAATCCCATGGACACATCCCACAGACAGACCTCCATCCCCACACACACACCCCGATCCCATGGACAGATCCTGACCCCACACACAGACCCCCGATCCCATGGACACATGCCATGGACAAACCCCGACCCCACAGACCCCGATCCCATGGACACATCCCATGGACGCATCCCATGGACAGACCCCGATCCCACAGACAGACCCCAATCCCATGGACACATCTCACGGACAGATCCCGACCCCACAGACGAGCCCGACCCCACAGACAGATCCCAACCCCACGGACAGATCCTGACCCCACAGACAGATCCCGACCCCACGGACAGACCCCGGCCCCACGGACAGACCCCAACCCCACAGACGAGCCCGGCCCCAGGCTGGCCCCGCTCACCGGACGTTCTTGAGCATATAGAGCACCTCAGAGGGCAGGTGCGACGAGGCCACGTCGAACTCGGTCAGGTCGGCCTCCAGCACCGAGGGCGGCGGCTCCTTCAGCTGCAGCGTGGGCGGCTCCTTCTGGATGCGCAGGAAGCTGGCCGAGACCCTGGGGACAGCGAGGGGACAGCGTGGGGACAACGGCGGGGACCCAGCAGGGACACGGCCACCGATCCCGCTGCCGCGGACGGATCCCGATCCCGCCGCCCGCTCACTTCTTGGCGATGCTGAGCACCTTGAGCTTCTTGCGGCTGCGGGGCCGCGCGGCGCCGCTGGCCGTGGTGGCGTCCACCAGCGAGGACGTGGACTGGGACACCTGGCGCGGCGGGGACAAAGTGTCACCCGCCGGCGGCAGCGCGGTGCCAGCCCCGCTGCCGCCCCGAGGGTCACCTTACGCATGATCTTGCGGCTGTAGAACAGGACCTTGTCCCGCTTGCGGAAGCGGTAGCGGGGCGGCTCCTGCGCGGGCACCTCTGGGGACACGGAGGGGACGGCGTGAGGGGACGGTGCTGTCACCCCCGTCCCCGGGGCCAGCCCGAGGGTGGCACTCACTCTTGAGGCGCAGCCACCAGCCCAGCACGGCGATGGCCATGACGACGACGGCGAGGGCCAGGATGGTCCCCAGCAGCTGTGGAGGGACGGGGGGTGTCCCCATCTTGTCCCCACCTTGTCCCCAAGGGACGGGGACAAGCGCGGGGGGTGACCGATGGTGCTGCCGGGGTGGAAGGGGCGCGGCCGTGTCGGGGACCGGGACACATTCCCAGGAGACGGGGTTGTGTCCCTTCAGGGGGTGCTGAGCAGCAGTGGGGACATGGGGACATGGGGACATTGGGGACATGGGGACACTAGGAACATTGGGACCCTGTCCCTGGGGACATGGGGAAATTGGGGGCATTGGGGACATGTGGATACTGGAGACATGGGGAAACTGGGGACATGGGGACAGTGGAAACATTGGGACCCTGTCCCTGGGGACATGGGGACACTGGGGACATTGGGGACATGGGGACATTGGGGACATGGGGATATGGGGATACTGGGGACATGGGGACACTGGGGACATTGGGGACATGGGGACATTGGGGACATGGGGATATGGGGGATACTGGGGACATGGGGACATTGGGGACATGGGGATACTGGGGACATGGGGACATTGGGGACATGGGGAAACTGGGAACATTGGAACCCTGTCCCTGGGGACACTGTGCCTGGGGACATGGGGACATGGGGACACTGGGGACACTGGGGACATTGGGACATGGGGACACTGGGGACACGGGGACATGGGGACACTGGGGATATTGGGACCCTGTCCCCGGGGACCCTGTGCCCGGGAACATGGGGACACTGGGACACTAGGACACGGGGACAGCGTCCTCTTGCTCACTGCACCGGTGGGGTTGGGGACACGGGGACCGCGGTGCCGCCGCTCACCGCGCGCGCCGGGAGCTGCTCCCTGCTGAAGACGGCCAGCAGCCCCCCTCAGCAGCGAGCCCTGCGGGGACAAGGGACAGCTGAGCCCCGGTGGCCCCCCAGCCTTGGGGACACCGGGGCAGGGGGGGTGTGACGGGGGACGCGTCCCACCTCGGCCTCCTGCTGCGACTCGCTCTGCCCCATGGCCGGGCGGGGCTGTGCCCATCCAAAATCCTGCCGGAAACCGGGGGAAAAAACGGGAGAAACGGGGAGAAGGAGCAGTCGGTGACACGCGGTGGCACCGAGGGACGCACGGTGACGAGTGGGTGGCACCCAGGTGCCGCCTCCCAGCGGGGAAACCCCGGGTGTCCCCAGGGTGTCCCCAAAGCACTCAGGGACATGGAGTGGCCGAAAGGGACTTCGGTGTCCCCTCCCTTGGGGACGGGGTCGTGCCACCCGTCCCTGTTGTCACCCCATCGGTGCCACCACCGGGCCCGGCCCCGTTACGTCCCCGCTTGTCCCCCTGTCCTTCCCAAGGACACCCCGGGGAGGTGACAGCGGCACCGAGGCTGGCATGTGTCACCCCCCAGGGCCCCTCCAGGTGACAACTGCCCCCCCACACACTGTCCCCAACAGCCCCCCCCACCCCAAAATTACCCCCCTAAGGTTTTACTGCCCCCCCCCCCCCAAAACTTTATTGCCCCCTTCCCCAATTCCCACCCCAAATTTCCCCCTCACGGCGAGACGCCCCCCCCTTTTTCTTTATTGCCCCCTACCTTTATTGCCCCCTTTATCTTTATTGCCCCCCTTTATCTTTGTCGCCCCCTCTTATCTTTATTGCCCCCCCTTATCTATTTTGCCCCCACCCCCAGGCCCTTATTGCCCCCCCAACCGTTATTGCCCCACCCGGGCCGTTATTACCCCGCCATTAATTAATTTCCTCCCCTCACATCTTAATTGCCCCCTCACAAATTACCCCCCCCCCCACCCCAGGCCCTTATTGCCCCCTCCCACCCCCCCCCCGGGCCGTTATTACCCTCTCATTAATTATTCACCCCCCCCGCACATCTTAATTGCCCGCTCGCGAATTGCCCCTCCCAAGCCGTTATTGCCCCTCCCAAGCCGTTATCGCCCCCCCGGGCCCCGTTATCGCCCCCCCGGGCCCCGGTGCCCCCCCCGCCTCTCGCTCCCCTCAGCGCCCCCCGCCCCCACACACTGCCCTCAGACCCGCCCCCCCCCCACCCCAAACCTTCGCTGCCCCCGGACCCCCAGAGCCGGTAAAGCCCCCACGGGCCCCCCCTCAAAGCCGGTAAAGCCCCCCCGGAACCCCCCCCCCCCCGGGATTCCCCCCCCCCTCACCGGCCGCCGGTCTCGCCCCGCTCCGGCCCTGGCGGCGGCCGCGGCCCCCGCGCGGTCATGGCCCCTTTAAGGCCGTCCCGCCTCCCGTATGACGTCACTGAGCGGCGCCAGAGCCGTCGCGGCTGCGCCGCCATGTTGGGAAGGTCAGACCTCTGTGGTGACAGCGCGGCGGGCCGCCATCTTGGGTGTGGCGCGGGGGGTGTGACGTCAACCAGCGCGACGGCGCGTGGGGCCGGGGGGGGGGGGGGTCGCCCCGGCGCCATCTTGGGGGTGGCGGGGGACACCCCCAAAATTTGGGAGGGGGACACAGGACACTCCCGAGGGGGGAGGGGGGGACACCCCAAATCGGGGGTGGGGGCGGCGACACCTTCGGGTCTGTCCCCGTGGGAATCCCGGGGGGATGGAGGGGGCACAGCCCCGTCCCGCCGTGGCCACCCCGGGGTGGCACCGGCCGCCACCTTGTCCCCGAGGGTGGCGACAGCCGTGGTCACCCAGGGCCACCCCAGCGGTGACAGCCGTGGTCGCCCAGGGCCACCCCGGGGGCGACAGCCGTGGTCGCCCAGGGCCACCCCAGCGGTGACAGCCGTGGTCGCCCAGGGCCACCCCGGGGACGACAGCCGTGGTCGCCCAGGGCCACCCCGGGGGGCGACAGCCGTGGTCGCCCAAGGCCACCCCGGGGGCAACAGCCGTGGTCGCCCAGGGCCACCCCGGGGACGACAGCCGTGGTCGCCCAGGGCCACCCCGGGGGCGACAGCCGTGGTCGCCCAGGGCCACCCCGGGGGTGACAGCCGTGGTCACCTTCGGCCACCCCGGGGGTGACAGCCGTGGTCGCCCAGGGCCACCTCGGGGGTGACAGCCGTGGTCACCCAGGGCCACCCTGGGGTGACAGCCGTGGTCACTCAGGGCCACCCGGGGGGTGACAGCCGTGGTCGCCCAGGGCCACCCCGGGGGGTGACAGCCGTGGTCACCCAGGGCCACCCGGGGGTGACAGCCGTGGTCACCCAGAGCCACCCTGGGGGGTGACAGCCGTGGTCACCCAGGGCCACCCCGGGGGTGACAGCCGTGGTCACCCAGAGCCACCCTGGGGGGTGACAGCCGTGGTCACCCAGAGCCACCCTGGGGGGTGACAGCCGTGGTCACCTTCAGCCACCCCGGTGGTGACAGCCGTGGTCACCCAGGGCCACCCCGGGGGCGACAGCCGTGGTCCACCCAGGGCCACCCCGGGGGTGACAGCCGTGGTCACCTTCGGCCACCCCGGGGGTGACAGCCGTGGTCACCTTCGGCCACCCCGGGGGTGACAGCCGTGGTCACCTTCGGCCACCCCGGGGGTGACAGCCGTGGTCGCCCAGGGCCACCCCGGGGGTGACAGCCGTGGTCGCCCAGGGCCACCCCAGGGGTGACAACCCCGCGGTGCCACCATGTCCCCCCCACCCCCCGGCTTTTCCTCCTCCCCCTCCAGGGAGGAAATGGGGACAAATCGGGGTTTTTGGGGGGTGGGAGGTGACAAACCGCTGGCTTGGGGACAGGGGAGGGGTCTCCAGGTGTGGCCCCCGTCCCGTCCCCCACCCCCCCACCTCGTCCCCAGACCCGCCTGACACGCTCGACCGCGTTTTCCCAAATTCCCACCGGGAAAATCCCTCCCCGCTGCCTCCCCCCCCCCCCACCAAAATTTGGGGAAAGACGCGGAAACAGCTAGAAAAAAAAAAAAAATCGTTTAATACAACGCGGGGAGGATCTTGGGGCAAATCCCGGGGATTTCGGGGGGGGATCCGGCGGATCCGGCCGCACTGGGATGAACCCCCCGGCCCCTCGCACCAGCGCGGGGGGAAAAGCCCGGATTTTGGGGGTCCCCAGCGCCCTCCCCGGGTTTATCCCGGGTTTATCCCGGCGGGAACGGCGGTGGGAGCCGCCCACGGGCCCGGGAGGGGCGCCGGGACTCGCCCGACAGGTCCGGCAGTGGCCCCGGGGCTCGGGCAGGGCGTGGGAAGGGCCCCACGCGTGTCCAGGCACACGGAGCCGCCGGCGGGGACGGGGACAACGGGGACACCCCCGGGGGTGGTGGGGGGCCAGGTGTGCGTCCGTACCTGGGGAACCGCGGGGGAACCGCGAGGGAACCGCGCCGCTCGTACCGTGGGCTGGCCGCCTTTGGGGCGGCCACGGGTGGCCGTGGGGTGGCCACCGGGTGGCAAGGGGGCGTCCGCAGAGCGGCCTCGGGGTGTCCGCGAGGCCGTGGGGCGCCCGCGGAGTATCCGCAGGGCGGCCTCAAGGCCGTGGGGCGTCCGTGGGGGGTCCGTGCCGCGTCGCCTGACCGCCCGCCGGACACCCTTGACCACAAACCCCCCCAGCCCCGCGCCGCCGTTACCCAAGCGTCGCCCCGCAGACTGACCGCACCCTCACACGGACGTGGTGCACTCGCGGGTCAGCGGCGCCGTGGCCAGCTCGGCGGCGGGGCCGGCCGGGCCCCTGTCCAGCGAGCTGGACGTGCGCAGCGGGACGCCCGCCCGGCCGGGGGGCTGCGGCCGGCGGCCGCGGCCGCAGCAGCAGAGCACGCGCAGGAACTCGCCGCGCATGTCCTTGCTGCGCAGCATGTAGATCACCGGGTTGGCCGCCGAGTTGAGCGTGGCGAAGGCGAAGAAATAGTTGGCGCTGTACAGCACCCGGCAGGCGCGCACGGGGCACGAGGCGTCCATCAGGAGGATGATGAAGGCGGGCAGCCAGCAGACGATGAAGGCGCCCAGCACGATGGTGACGGTCTTGAGCAAGGCCAGCGTCTGCGCCGAGGCGATCTCGGCGTGGCTGGAGCGGACGATGCAGTAGATGCGCGTGTAGAGCCCCACGATGGCCATGAGGATGAGGGTGAAGATGGTGGTGACGAAGAGCACGTAGCGCTTGGAGTAGAGCGGCAGCACCGTGGAGCAGTCGCCCAGGTCGCTGATGCAGTTCCAGCCCATGATGGGCAGGCTGCCGATGGCGCCGGCGATCACCCAGCAGGCGCCGATCAGCAGCACCATGCGGCAGTTCTTGTCGCTGCTGTACACCTTCACCTTGGTGATGGCCACGTGCCGCTCGATGGCGATGGCCAGCAGGCTGAACACCGAGGCGGCCAGCGTGGCGAAGGCCGTGCCCTCGCGCACGAACCACTGCACCGGCGTCAGGCTGAAGGTGGTGCTGCCCGACAGCAGCGTGTTGACCATGAAGGCCGTGCCGGCCAGCAGGTCCGAGGCGGCCAAGTTGCCGATGAAGATGTACATGGCCAGGTGCAGGCGCTTGTTGCGGCAGATGGACACCAGCACCAGCAGGTTCTCCAGGACGATGAAGCAGCAGAGGACGACGATGAGGACGGAGCCCACCCAGCGCGAGGGCGCCGCGCTCTCGCCGTCGCCCTTGGTGAAGTTGTAGTGCTCGCGGATTTTGTCGCGGTTGAAATATTCCTTGTAGATGCTCCCCATGGTGGTGACGGCGGCGGCGGCGGCGGCGGCGGCGAGGCTCAGCGCCGCCGGGACATGGCTCCTGGGGACGGCAGGGTCACCCCCGTTGGCACCTCTGTGCCACCGGGGACACCCCGGGGTGGCAGCCGGTGTCACGCAACGCTTGTCGCGCCGTGGACACCCCGGGGTGTCACCCGGGGCCAGTCGTGTCCCCCCAGGTTGCGCTGACAGCCACCCCCAGCCCTGTCCCCATGGGTGGTGACACCCACCGTCACCTTTGGATACCCCGGGGTGTCACCCAGGTGACACCTGCTGTCACCCGTGTCCTTCCACAGGGGCGTCACCCACGTCCCAGTGGGAGAAGGGCGGGGGGGGGGGCACATCTGGGCGCACATCTGGGCGCACATCTGGGGGAAATCGAGGCGGGGGCGGCGCCTGAGGTGACACCGTGTGGCAGGAGGTGACAGACATCCCGTGGGGGGTGGGGCGGGACGTCACCGCTGGGTCCCCGTGTCCTCACCCCCGGCCCCGCGTCCCCTCTCCCCAAATTTCGGGACGGGACTCCCGGTAAGGGCCTCCCCCCCTCCCCCGGCCCGTTCCTCTCGGTGCGGGACCCCCGAGGGTTCCGGACGGGAACGAGGGCCGGGGCGGGGTGGCGGGGGAAGGAGCCCCGGCTGCCGCGGCACCGTCCCGGAGTCCCCCCCAGGTCCCGGTGGCGTCCCGGTACCGGTGTCGGTCCCGTCCCGGAGCCCTCCCGTCCTGGTACAGTCCCGGAGCCTCCCCGGTTCCGTCCCGGAGCCGTCCCGGTACCAGAGCTCTCCCGGAGCCGTCCCGGTACCAGAGCTCCCCCGGTGCCGTCCCGCCACCGCCCGGTGCCGTCCCGGAGCCCCCGGTGCCGTCCCGCCACCGCCCGGTGCCTCGCGCAGCCGCGCCCGGTGCCGGGACACCGCCCCTGGGCTCCCGCTGCCCCGGGACACCCACTAGGATCCCTCCAGGCCCCCCCCCGACCCTCGTACCGGTGCCGGTAGGAGCCGCCGGTCCTGGTCGGAACCGGCACGGAGCATCCGCCGCTTCCCCTTCCCCTTCCCCGCCCGCCCCCGGTCGGAGCTGCCCCGGGCGGAGCCAGCGGGGGGGAGCGGGCGGGGCCGGGGGCGGCGGGACCCCCGGGAACGGCCCCGGGAACGGCCTCGGGATCCTAAACCGGGAACGGCCCCGGGATCCTAAACCGGGATCCCAAACCGGGAACGGCCCCGGGATCCTAAACCGGGATCCCCAACCGGGAACGGCCCCGGAATCCTAAACCGGGATCCCCAACCGGGATCCCAAACAGGGAACGGCCCCGGGATTTTAACCGGGATCCCAAACCGGGAACGGCTCCGGGATCCTAAACCGGGAATGGCCCCGGGATCTTAAACCGGGATCCCAAACCGGGATCCTGCCCCAGAAACCAGGATCCCAAACTGGGAACGGCCCCGGGATCGTGTCCCGCGATCCCGGGCTGGGATCGTACCCCAGGAATCGCAACGGGATCCCCAACCGGGACCCCAAACCGGGATCCTGCACCCGGAATTGTCCCGGGATCCTGCACCGGGAATGGCCCCGGGATCCTGAACTGGGATCCTGCACCGGGAATGGCCCCGGGATCCTGAACCGGGAATTGCCCCGGGATCCTGAACTGGGATCCTGCACCGGGAACGGCCCCGGGATCCTGAACCGGGACCTGGACTGGGGTCCGACCCCAGGGAATCCCACCGGGATCCTGAACCGGGGGTGCCGCACCAGGACCCCGCCCCGGGATCCATCCCTGGGATCATCCCTTGGGATCCCCCCCGGGATCCATCCCTGGATCCCCCCCGGGATCCCCTCCCGGGACCCCCCGTCCTCGGGGGGGAAGGGAAGGGGCGGCGGGGGCGGGGGGGGTCACCGGGGGCGCTTCGATCCCGAAATATCCCGGAGCAAATTGGATCAGGGCGGACAAAGCCGAGCTTAGAGCCGGGTTTAGCCGCGGGGGCGGCGCCCACCACGGACGGGAGGGGGCCCCGAGCCCCCGAGCCCCCCGCGACCGGACACGCACGTGGGGGGACACGGTGACACGGCGGGACTCGCCCCCCGGCCGATCACTGCCACCATCGCGATTTTGGGGACCCTCAAGGGTTTGGGGACCCCCAGGAGGTGCCCCCCAAGCACACGACCCCCCCCCGCCCCCCGCCAGCTGTGAGCCAGATGTTGGCGTGGCCGAAACAGCTGGGCCGGGCTGGGGACAATGGGGGGGGGGGACAATGAGGGGGGGGACCGCCACCCATGGGGGTGGCACTTGAACCGCCCCCCACCCAGTGGGGACCCCCCAGTGTGCCCCCCCCCCACCCTTGGGGACACCCCCGAGGCGCCCCCCAAACCCTGAGACCCCTCCCGATGTCCCCCCAGGCTTGGGGCCATCCCGGGGGTCCCGTGCTGTGCCCCCCCCACTCCCGATTTGGGGGGGGGGGGGGACAGGGGGACGCGGGGGGGGGTCGCAGGGGAGGAGGGGACCCCGGGGGGCGGCAGAGGGGGCTCGGGAGGGGGGGGGGTTTTGGGGGTCTTACCGGTCCCGGGGCCGGTCCCGGCAGCGCTGAGCGCCCGTCCCGGTTCCAGCATGAGCAGCGGGGGGCGGAGGGGGGGGGGGGGGCGGGGCTGGACCGGGGCCACCCCCCCCCGAGGGGCGAGGCCACCGTGTGTCCCCCCACCCCCCCCCCCTTGGCTGGGACCCCCCCCAAAAATGGGGAGGGGGACCACAAAAAACAACAACAAAAAAAAAAAAAACACAAAACCCCACAAAACCCAACAAAAACCATCAAGCCCCCCCCCCCGTGTGTGTGTCCCCCCCTTTTGGGTAGGTGACACCCCCAAAACGCGGCGGGAGGAGGAGGAGGAGGAGGAGGGAGGGGGGGGGGACACAAACCCCTCCACTCTTCTTCCCCCCTCCCCACCCCCAGGGAGGATTTTGGGAGCTTTTTCCCAGTTTTGAGGATTTTTTTTTTTTTTTTTTTTTTTGGGGGGGTAGGGGGGGGAAGTTTTTTCACGGCTGGAAGAAAACTTCCCGGGCTTTCCACGGCTCGTCCCGGGAGGAATTCGGGGGTGGGCGCGGGGGAGGATGCGGTGAATTTTGGGGTGGGGGGGGGGGGGGTGGGTTTGGGAAGGGCCCCTCCCCCCCAATAAAAAAAAAAATTCCAAAATTTTGAGCGCCGGGAGGGGGCGGGGGGCCCGAGGGGCCGGAGCAGGGATTTAATGAATCGGGATTTAATTGGAACCAGGCGCGGGATCGGGCTGGGGTGGGCGGGATGAGGCCCCCCCCCCCCCCACCCCCTCCCCCGGCATTCCCAACCCCTCCCCCCAATCCACGCGGAATTCCCGCCCCCGGACCCCCGGGATGAGGCGGGGCTTTGGGAAAACGGACGGGAAAAAAAAAAATATAAAGAAAAAAAAGAATTCCCAAATTCTCCCACCAATCCCGGCCCGGGAATTCCGGCCCCGCAATCCCGCCGGGAATTTGGGGGAGACCCCCAGGGTGGAACCCCCCGAACCCCCACCTCCTCCCCCCGCCCCCCCGAGCGGGAAATGGGAGCGGGAATTGGGAATGGGACTGGGAAATGGGAACGGGACTGGGATGGGAAACTGGGAAGGGACAGGGATACTGGGGAGGGACAGGGACACTGGGATGGGAAACTGGGAAGGGACAGTGATACTGGGGAGGGGCAGGGACACTGGGAATGGCACTGGGGAGGGACAGGGACACTGGGAAGGGACAGGGACACTGGACAGGGACACTGAGAATGGCACTGGGCAGGGACAGGGACACTGGGAAAGAACACAGGGATGGGAAACTGGGAAGGGACAGTGATACTGGGAAGGGACACTGGGAAGGGACAGGGACACTGGACAGGGACACTGGGATGGGAAACTGGGAAGGGACAGGGACAGTGGGGAGGGACACTGGGGTGGGACAGGGACACTGGGAATGGCACTGGGATGGGACAGGGACACTGGAAATGGCACTGGGATGGGACAGGGACACTGGGAATGGCACTGGGATGGGACAGGGACACTGGGGAGGGACAGGGACACTGGGAATGGCACTGGAGAGGGACAGGGACACTGGGGTGGGACACTGGGGTGGGACAGGGACACTGGGGTGGGACAGGGACACTGGGAATGGCACTGGGGTGGGACAGGGACACTGGGGAGGGACAGGGACACTGGACAGGGACAGGGACACTGGGAATGGCACTGGGGTGGGAGAGGGACACTGGAAATGGCACTGGGATGGGACAGGGACACTGGGGTGGGACAGGGACACTGGGAATGGCACTGGGATGGGACAGGGACACTGGGAATGGCACTGGGGTGGGACAGGGACACTGGGGAGGGACAGGGACACTGGGGTGGGACAGGGACACTGGGGTGGGACAGTTGGATGGGGGCGCTGCTGGGGGGGGGTCCCTGGGGAGGGGTCACGGGGGGTGACACTGGGGTGGGGACAGCAGGGGGACACCAGGGAGGGGATTGGGGATTGGGGATTTGGGATTTGGGGTGGGGGACGCAAAGTGCGCGTGGGGGGAGGGGGAGGGGGTCCCCGGTGTCCCCGCCCCTTCCTCCCCCTTTTCCCGCCGTTCCGCCCCCGCCGGAAGTGGCGCCGCGCGCGCGCGGCGACGTCACCGCGCCTGTCCCCGCCCCGCGCCTTCCCGCCATGATCCGCGCGGGGGCGGCCGCCCTGAGGGCCTGGAGCAGGGGCCGGGGCTGGGCCGCGGTGAGAGCGGGCGGGGAGCGGGAGCGGCACCGGGCCGAGGGGAGGACGGGCGGGGAGCGGCACCGGGAGCGGCACCGGGCCGAGGGGAGAGCGGGCGGGGAGCGGCACCGGGAGCGCGATGGGAACCGGGCGGGGGGGGGGGCGGGGCCACGGCCGTGAGGGCGGTGAGGGGGCGGGGCCATCGCTGAGGGGCGTGGCTTGGGGCGGAACCAAGTGGGAGCTCGGCCCGGGGGGGGCTCGGGGGTCCGGGACGGGACCAGGAGCGGGGCTGGGGGGGGGCGGGGGTCGTGTCCCCCCTCCTCCACTCAGCCCATGGTTGATCCCGGCCCCGGTCATTGTCCCCAGTGTCCCCAATGTCCCAAATGTCCCCAATGCCCCCAGTATCCCCAATGTCCCCAGTGCCCCCAGTGTCCCCAATGTCCCCAGTGTCCCCAGTGTCCCTAATGCCCCCAGTGCCCCCAGTGTCCCCAATGTCCCCAATGTCCCCAATGTCTCCAGTGTCCCCAGTGTCCCCAATGTCTCCAGTGTCCCTAATGTCCCCAGTGTCCCCAATGTCCCAAATGTCCCAAATGTCCCCAATGCCCCCAGTATCCCCAATGTCCCCAATGTCCCCAGTGTCCCCATTGTCCCCAGTGTCCCCAATGTCTCCAGTGTCCCCAATGTCCCCAATGTCTCCAGTGTCCCCAGTGTCCCAAATGCCCCCAATGTCCCCAGTGCCCCCAATGCCCCCAGTGTCCCCAATGTCCCCAATGCCCCCAATGCCCCCAGTGCCCCCAGTGTCCCCAATGCCCCCAATGTCCCCAGTGTCCCCAGTGCCCCCAATGCCCCCAGTGTCCCCAATGCCCCCAATGTCTTCAGTGTCCCCAATGTCCCCAATGTCCCGCAGCTCTCGACGGCGCCCCCGGCCCCGCCCGCGCCCCCTGAGCCCCGCAGGGGTGAGTGCGGGGCTGGGGACAGCGGGGAGGGGCTGGGGACACGCTGGGGACAGTGCTGGGGGATGGGGACAGCAGGGAGGAGCTGCGGACACCCTGGGGACAATGCTGGGGACAATGTTGGGGGCTTGGGACACTGTGGGGACAGCAGGGAGGGGCTGGGGACACTCGGGGGACAATGTTGGGGGCTGGGGACATGGTGGGGACAGCAGGGAGGGACTGGGGACAGCAGGGACCACGCTGGGGACATGGTGGACAGGGCCACCACGGGGCTGGGGACACTGGGGACATGGTGGACAGGGCCACGACAGGGCTTGGGACGTGGTGGACAGGGCCACCACGGGGCTGGAGACGTGGTGGACAGGGCCACCACGGGGCTGGAGACGTGGTGGACAGGGCCACCACGGGGCTGGAGACGTGGTGGACAGGGCCACCAGGGGGCTGAGGACGTGGTGGACAGGGCCACCAGGGGGCTGAGGACGTGGTGGACAGGGCCACCAGGGGGCTGGGGACGTGGTGGACAGGGCCACCAGGGGGCTGGGGACGTGGTGGACAGGGCCACCATGGGGCTGGGGACATTGGGGACGTGGTGGACAGGGCCACCACGGGGCTGGGGACATCCGAATCGCTCTGAGGACATCAGACCCGGCTGCCCGTGCTCCGTGGCAGGCCAGGAGCACCCGGTGCGGGTCCCCGTGGCCGCCGTCCCCACGCGTCCCCTTGTCCCCAGAGGAGCCCCCGGCGCCGTCCCCGGTGCTGCGGAGCTGCCACGTCCCCGTGTCGCCGCCGCTGTCCCCGGTGCAGGCCTGGGTGGAGTCCCTGCGTCACCCCAAGGACACGCTGCGGGGCCTGGCTGACCTGCACCCCGACGTCTTCGCCGTCAGCCCCAGGTTGGGGGCACCGGGGGGGGCTCTGGGGACGTTTTGGGGACACCCCTGGGGGCTCCAGGTGAGCGTCCCCTGCGTGTCCCCCCTGCCGTCCCCAGGCTGGACATCCTGCACACGGTGGCCACGTGGCAGAGGAACTACAAGAGGATCGTGAGCGTGGGGAGGGGGCTCGGGGGGAGGGAAGGGGGATTTGGGGGAGGGAAAGGGATTTGGGGGAAAGGGGGGTCTGGGGGAAAAAAGGGGGATTTGTGGGCAGAAGAGGGGGATTTGGGGGGGAAGGGGATTTGGGGTGGAAAAAAGGGGGCGTTTGTGGGGGGAAAAAGGGGGATTTGGGGACAGAAAAGGGGGATTTGGGGGGAAAAAAGGGATTTGGGGTGGAAAAAAGGGGGGATTTGTGGGGGGGGAAAAGGGGGATTTGGGGACAGAAAAGGGGGATTTGGGGGGAAAAAGGGATTTGGGGTGGGAAAAGGGGGATTTTGGCTGGAAAAAGGGGGATTTGGGGGATAAAGGGGTGACTTGGTGTAGAAATAAGGGGGATTTGGGTGGCAGAAAAGGGGGATTTAGGATGGAAAATGGGGGATTTGGGGTGGAAAAAGGGGGATTTGGGTGGAAAAAGGGATTTGGGGGCAGCAAAGGGGGATTTGGGGTGGCAGAAGAGAGTTTAAGGGGGATGGGGAGGGATTTGGGGGGGGCAAGAAGGGGGTTTGAAGGGTCGGAGGAGCTTTAGGGGGGGTCCCAATCGAGCTTGGGGGGTCCCAGAAGGTTTCTGGGGGCTCTGAAGAAGGACCTGGGGTCTCTAAGGAGCTTTGGGGGGGTCCCAAAACACCTTGGGGGGGGCCCAGGGAGGGTCCGGGAGCCCCGGGGAACTTTTGGTCGTTCTCTGGGTGCCCCGAGGAGCTCCGGGGCTCCCCAGATCCACGGCAGGCGGGGCGGGGGGCTCGGGGGTGACGGTGCCCCCCGTTTCTGTGCCCGCTGTCCCCAGAGCCACGCGCGGGTGCGCACCCGGGCCGAGGTGCGGGGCGGGGGCCGCAAGCCCTGGCGCCAGAAGGGCTCCGGGCGCGCCCGGCACGGCTCCGTGCGCTCGCCGCTCTGGAGGGGCGGTGAGTGACGCCCCGGGAGCGCGGGGACGGGGACACGGGGCTGGGGACGTCGTGGGGACGGGGACGCGGGGCTGGGGACGCCGTGGGGACACGGACACGGGGCTGGGGACGTCGTGGGGACGGGGACACGGGGCTGGGGACATCGTGGGGACACGGACACGGGGCTGGGGACACGGGGCTGGGGACGTCGTGGGGACACGGACACGGGGCTGGGGACACAGACACGGGGCTGGGGACATCGTGGGGACGGGGACATGGGGCTGGGGACATCTTGGGGACGGGGACACAGGGCTGGGGACACGGACACGGGGCTGGGGACGTCGTGGGGATGTGGACACGGGGCTGGGGACGGGGACATCATAGGGACACCGGGCTGGGGACATCGTGGGGCTGGGGACACGGGGCTGGAGATGGGGACACGGGGCTGGGGACATCGTGGGGACGGGGACACCGGGCTGGGGACGTCATGGGGACATCGTGGGGACAGGGACACCGGGCTGGGGACACGGGGCTGGAGACATCGTGGGGAGAGGGACACTGGGCTGGGGACACGGGCACGGGGACATCATGGGGACGGGGACACGGGGCTGGGGACACCGGCACGGGGACATCATGGGGACGGGGACATGGGGCTGGGGACATCATGGGGACGGGCACACAAGGCTGGGGACAGGGACACGGGGCTGGGGACGGGGACACGGGGCTGGGGACGGGGACACGGGGCTGGGGATGGGGACACGGGGCTGGGGACATCATGGGTACAGGGACATGGGGCTGGGGACACGGACACGGGGCTGGGGACGGGGACACGGGGCTGGGGACATGGTGGGGACATCATGGGGATGTCGGGAACTGCCCTGGGCACGTCAGGGACTGCCCTGGGGACATCAGGGTTTGGTGCCCCTGGTTTGGGGTCTCTGGGACACCCTGGGGACACCCAGGACCATCTTGGGGACATCCTGCACCACCCTGGGGACACCAGGCCTGGCTGCCCCGCCTCGGTCTGGGCCGGGGCGGGTTGTCCCCTGCCCGGGGATGTCACCGAGTCCCCTCTTGGCAGGTGGCATCGCCCACGGCCCGCGGGGCCCCACCAGCTACTTCTACATGGTGCCCATGAGGGTGCGGGTGCTGGGGCTGAAGGTGGCCCTGAGCGTGAAGCTGATGCAGGTACGAGGGTGGCCCGGGGGGGGGCTGGGGGACAGCCGGGGCTCGGGGACACGGTGACAGTGTCCCCGGTGTCCGGCAGGACGAGCTGCACGTGGTGGACAACCTGGAGCTGCCCAGCAGCGACCCCCGGTACCTGCTGGAGCTGGCCCGGGTCCGGTGCTGGGGACACTCCGTGCTGGTGGTGGACACGTGAGAGAGGGGACAGGGCTGGGGACAGGGCTGGGGACACTGGGTGCAGGGCTGGGGACACTGGGGACACTGGGAACAGGGCTGGGGACAGGGCTGGGGACACTGGGGACACTGGGAACAGGGCTGGGGACAGGACTGGGGACACTGGGAACAGGGCTGGGGACAGGGCTGAGGACACTGGGGACAGGGCTGGGGACACTGAGAACAGAGCTGGGGACACGGGGGGCAGGGCTGGGGACACGGGGGACACTGGGGACAGGGCTGGGGACACTGGGGACAGGGCTGGGGACACTGGGGACACTGGGAACAGGGCTTGGGACAGGGCTGGGGACACTTGGGATACTGGGGACAGGGCTGGGGACACTGGGTGCAGGGCTGGGGACACTGGGGACAGGGCTGGGGACACTGGGAACAGGGCTTGGGACAGGGCTGGGGACACTGGGAACAGAGCTGGGGACACTGGGGACAGGGCTGGGGACACGGGGGACAGGGCTGGGGACACTGCGGACACTGGGGACAGGGCTGGGGCCACTGGGGACACTGGGAACAGGGCTGGGGACACTGGGGACAGGGCTGGGGACACTGGGGACACTGGGAACAGGGCTTGGGACAGGGCTGGGGACACTGGGGACAGGGGGTTGGGATGTCCACGAAGCTGCGGACACCAGGCCTGGCTGTCCCTGCTGTGGGGACACCTTGGGGACATTTTGGGGACACCCCACCTCCTTTTCCCCCCCGCCCCCCCACCAGCAATGAATTCCCGGAGAACATCAGCGCCGCGGCCGAGGGGCTCAAATCCATCACCCTCATCCCCGCCCTGGGTGAGCCCCCACCCCCTCGCTTTGACGACCCCCCCCTTCCCCGCAGACCCTTCGGGGACCCCGCTGATGTCCCCAAACTGTCCCCAAACTGTCCCCAAACTGTCCCCGCAGGGCTCAACGTGCACAGCCTGCTGAAGCACCAGACGCTGGTGCTGACCCTGGACGCCGTCGCCTTCCTGGAGCAGCGGCTGCTGTGGCACGACTCGCGTTACTCGCCCCTGGTCCCCTTCTCCCTGCCCCACCGGGACCTCCCGCAGCCCCCCCGGGCCGGCTGAGACCCCCCCCGGGTGGGATTTGTGCCCCCCCCCGGGTGGGATTTGTGCCCCTCCCGGGTGGGATTTGTGCCCCCCACGGGGCAGGATCCGGCCCCGATCCCGTTGGGAAGGATTTGGGGGCGCCGCGGCGCAACGACGTTAACGACGTTCTGTCCCCTCCCCGTGTCCCAAAGGGATTTCCTGGAGCCCCCACCCCGGGTGGGATCTGACCCCCGCCCCGGGTGGGATCTGCTCCCCCCAAACTGGATCCAGCCCCTCCGCTTGGGATCCGGTCCCGATCCCCTCGGGAATTCGGGGCTGTCGGGCACTGCTGTGGCCGATAAAGGGAGTTTTTCATGGATGTTGTTTTTATTTTGGGGGGGGTGGGGTCTCGGGGGTTCCCACCCCCTTTTGGGGCTCTCCCCCTATCCCAATCCCTCTGGGATCCCCCCAAATTCCAGCTCCTTCGGGGCCCTGGCTTATCCCAGTGCCTTTCCCAGCCCCCTCCCCAATATCCCAACCCCTCCTGGAGCCCCCCCAGAATCCCAAACCCTTTTTCCAGCCCCTCCTGCTCAGCAGCGCTGCGGGTTTTTCCACGGGTTCCGTCCCTGTGGGTGGAATTTCGGGAATTTCAGGGTCGTGGTGGCAGAGGGATTTTTATGTTTCCCTCCCCCCCCCCCACAAATGTCCCCAAATGTCCCCATCCCGGGCCCCCTCCCGGGCTCCGCTCGGGAAGGTGGGAGCCGGAAAAGGAGGAAATTCGGGAAAAACAATTCCTGACCTCACCGGCTTCCTCGGAAATCTGGGGCGCAGGGGGGGTCTGGCCTTGCTCCACGCCCTCCCCGGGGGAAATTTGGGGAGTCCCCCCTCATTCCCAGGCATCCCACGGGGAAATCTGGGAAGAGGGGTGTCGAGGTTTGGGGGAATGTTGGGGATCCCGAGGGGAATTTTAGGAATTCCAGTGGCCCGTGTCCCTCTTGGCATCCCGAGGGTGCTGGCGCGGGTTTTTTGGGGGGAATATCCCGGGAAAAAATCGGGAAATTGGGAATTTTGAGGGGGCCGGGGACCCAGCTGGGGGGAAACTGGGATGCAACTGGGAGGAGCTGGGACCTTCCCGGGTCTCCGCGTATCCCAAGGAACCGCTGGAATTCCGCACCTCCGTCCTCCTCCTCCTCCTCCTGGGATTTTTTTTTTTTTTTTGGAAGGCGGGGGGGAGGCTCTCCCGGCCGTGCCCATCCCGGTCCCGCTGATTTCTGCGGGTTTTTCCCGGTTTTCCAGCAGAGGGGCCAATTCCGGGAATCGCTCCCGGCTGCGGAGGGAAAGTCTTGGGGCAGGTCCGGAGCCGCTTCCTGGCGCGCCCAGGAGGCGACAGGAGGGGACAGAGGCGGGGAGAGGCCACAAATGGGGCTGGGGGGGACAGGGGGACACAGGGGGGACACCCCAGGGGACAGGGGGACACAAGGGGGACACCCCAGGGGACAGGGGGACACAAGGGGGACACCCCAGGGGACAGGGGGACACAGGGGGGACACCCCAGGAGACACAGGGGGGACACCCCAGGGGACAGGGGGACACAGGGAAGACACCCCAGGGGACACCTCAGGGGACAGGGGGACACAAGGGGGACACCCCGGGACAGGGGGACACCCCAGAGGACACAGGGGGGACACCCCAGGGGACAGGGGGACACAGGGAGGACACCACAGGGGGGACACCCCAGGGGACAGGGGGGACACCCCAGGGGACTCAGCGGGGATCAGGAAGAGGCCAGAGGGGACAGGGGCCGCTGGCAGGAGGTGACAGTGACACGAGGGGACGCTGGCACCGGGCCACGTCCTGCGGGGGGGTGGCACATCCTGTTGACTCGGAGGTGGCAGCGCCTTGGTGTCCCCTTTGTCCCCGTCCCTCCTGCCCCTGTCGCTGTCGCGTCCCTCCCCAATGTCCCCGCCATCCCTGTCCCCCGTGTCCCTGACAAGCTGGCCCTGTCCCCCAGCTGTCCCCGTGTCCCCCATGTCCTCTCCCCCAGCTCTGGCCCTGTCCCCAGTGTCCCTGTGCCTCCCGTGGCCTCCAAACCCCGGCCTTGGCCGCAGGAGGCTCCCGGCATTCCCGAAATTCCAGGCACAAGGACGATCCAGGGGAATGGCGGCTTTCACCTCCACAGCGGGGACGCGACACCCCCGTGGCTGTGACAACTGTCACCGGCCTCTCCTCCCCTGCAGCCGGCCTGGTGGCCCGGAGGCGACGGGAGGGAGGCTGGCAGGGCTGGGTGCCACCACCGGAGCCCCGAGGAAGGAAAACACCGGGATGGGGCAGCGGGGACGCTACAGGGACATCCTGGGGGCATCAGGGACGTTCCCACGGTTCCAGGGGTGACAAAAATCCCCTGGTGTCAAAAAGCGACAGAATAGAGGAAGTCGCGGCCCTGGTGACACCGGCGCCCCATGGTGGCCTCTGCAGCCACCCCAGGGCGGGTGACAGGCGGGTGACAGCCCCGTCACGAGCTGGCGGTGGCACATCAGGGCTTGGGGGCTCAAAGCTGAGCCCCCACCCCCGGTTTGGGGGCACAGGGTGGGGCCCCAAGGGGGACAAGGAGGGGACAAGGGGGGACGTGGCAGAGGGGCAGGAGGGAAAGGGGCAGCAGAATTGTCCCATCCCAGGACAGGGGCACAGGAAAATTGTCCCATCCCGGCACAGGGGGACAAGAAATTGCCCCGGGGTGGGGCAGGAGAGACCGGAGCCTTCCCCGGGCAGCCCCTCGAGCCCCGGCGGGTCCCGGCGCGAAGTCCCCGCAGCCCCGGAAATTCCCCGGGGGCGGGACGGGCCCGGGGATAAAAGCAGCGAGCGCCCCGAGCGGGACGGGCCGAGAGGCGGCGGACGGACAGACGGAGTGACCGAGGGACGGACACCGGGACGGGCCGAGAGGCGGCGGACGGACAGACGGAGTGACCGAGGGACGGACACCGGGACGGGTGCGCACCCAAAGCCAACTCCGAGACCCCGACCCGGACGGACCCGGAACAGCCCCAAGGGACCCACACCGGAGATCCCGAACCGACCCACACCGGAGAGCCCGAACCGACCCACACCGGAGATCCCGAACCGACCCACACCGGAGATCCCGAACCGACCCACACCGGAGCGCCCGCACCGATCCACACCGGAGAGTCCGAACCGATCCACACCGGAGATCCCGAACCGACCCACACCGGAGATCCCGAACCGACCCACACCGGAGAGCCCAAACCGATCCACACCGGAGATCCCGAACCGACCCACACCGGAGCGCCCGCACCGACCCTTCCCGGGGTCCGGACCCGCAGCGGGTCCAACCCAGAGACCCTGAACCCACCGACCCCAGAGACCCTGAACCCACCGACCCCCACCGGACCCTCCCCGCTGTTCCCGGCGCATCCCGGCGCTCCCGCAGGACCGGGAACCGGTGTCGCCCCCGCAGGACCGGGAGCCGGTGTGCCCTCCGTGATGGTGGCCCCCGCTCTGCTGGCGCTGGCCCTGGGCACCCTGGGTGTCATCGCAGGTGAGGGGACACTGCGGGTGGCACCGGGCGGGCGGGGGGTGGCGGGGACCGGGCGACCGCCGGGGCACGAGCCCGCGCGGTCCCCGCGCGTCGCCGCTTGGTGTCACCGCGCCCTGGGTGCGGGTGGCGGAGCTGTCGCAGCCCCACCCCCCCCTTCCCGTGCCCGGCCGTTGTCCCCGCCGCGGGATGGAGCGGGGAATTTTGTTAATTCTTGCGAAATCCGTAAAAACCAGCGGGATTTTCTTCTTCCCTGCCTCCCTTCCTGACGCGGGCATTCCGGGAAAGGGAGGGACGGTTCCGCTCCAGGGGGATCGGAAATCGCGGCCCTGCCCGGGAATCCCCCCGGCCTCGGGCGGGGACTCAGCCCGGGGGGCTTCCTCAACACTTTGGGGTTTTTTTTTCTCGGCTCCCCCGGAATTTTGGAGGCTTCTCAGTCACCCTGGGGCGTTTCCTCTGCTTCCTGGGGGAGCTTCGCCCGAATTTTGGGGGCTTCCTCCGCACCCCGGTGACCTCGGCCGGGGATGTTCTGCTGGGAAAACACCGGAATCCAGCGATGAGGCTGGGCCTGGGAGTTTTTTCACCCCCAAACTTCTCCAGGAATTGGGAATCCCTGGGCGGGGAAGCTCCCTGAAGTGCGCAAAGGACCCCCAGACCGCCCCCAGGACAGCCGAGATTTCTGGATTCCTTCTCCAGCAGGAGCTCAGGGGTGGCTGGATCCGATTTTTGGATTTTTGGCCCCAGTGGTTGAAGTGTGTGGAATTCTGGAGGCAGGGCTGGGGCTTTGTCCTGATGGATAAGGGGTGGAAAATTGATGTATTGATAGGAAAAATGAACCATTTGTTAAGGTAAACGTTTAGACAAAAGGGTTTAGTCAGAACTATTTACTATGTGGGACAGAAGGTAAAATTATTAATATGGGATGGGATGGAATTTTATAGCGATTTAACATTAATTTAGAACTGATTTTATAGGGATTTCACAGGGATTTTATAGGGATTTTGTAGTTCAGGTGTAGTTTCACCACAACCCCCCCCGAGCTACCCCACCCCATCACAGGGCTGTTCTCCTGCTGTTTCCCCCCATTTTCCCACCGTTTTCCCCCATTATTTTCCTGCTGTTTCCCCCCATTTTCCTGCTGTTTCCCCCCTTTTTCTCCATTTCCCCCCATTTTCCCGCTGTTTTCCCCAATTTCCCCATTATTTTCCCGCTGTTTCCCCCATTTCCCCCCATCATTTTCCAGCTGTTTCCCCCCTTTATCTCCATTTCCCCCCATCATTTTCCAGCTGTTTCCCCTCTTTTTCTCCATTTCCCCCATTATTTTCCCGCTGTTTCCCCCATTTCCCCCCATTATTTTCCTGCTGTTTCCCCCCTTTTTCTCCATTTCCCCCCATTATTTTCCCGCTGTTTTCCCCCATTTCTCCCCATTTTCCCACCGTGGCTCACCGCAGTGTCCCCTCCCAGCGCCAGCGCTCCCAGAGGGTCCCCACGTGTCCCTGTCAGCCTCAGACCCGAAGTGGAAAAAGCCGTTCAACGTCACCTGCCGCGTCGGGCGCGATGTCCCCGCGGCCAATTTCACCATCACCGCCAGCAACCGCACCTGGCCGGCGACCGTGAGCCACGATGGCCACCAGGCCACCGCCGAGGTCACCATCGAGCACGAGGGCACCGTCCAGCTGGGCTGCGCCGTCCACGTGGACGGCGCGGACGTCCAGACCGACGCCACGGTCCAGGTCTACCGTAAGTGACCGCGCCGCGCCGGGGCCGCGTGGGCGACGCCGCGGCGGCGTCACCGAACCCCCGCTGTCGCCCGCAGATCTCCCCGTGCCGCTGTTGAACGTCACCAGCACCGCCGTGGCCGGCACGGAGCTGAGCGGGCGGTGCTCCGTGCCCGACGGTGCCGGCAGCGACGCCCGGGTGCGGGTGCGGGCCAGGGGCCAGGAGCTGGGGCCGTCGAGGCGGCCGCCGGTGGCCTTCAGCCTGCCGGTGCGGGAGGAGGACGCGGAGCGGGGGCTGGAGCTGAGCTGCGAGGCCGAGATGCCGCCCTTCGCTGCCAGGAGCAAATCGCAGATGATCCGCGTGCTGGGTGAGAGCGCGGCCGCGGCGTTCCCGACGGGAATTCCGGCCCCCATACGGCCTTTTCCTTGTCCCTGTCCCGGCTTTTCCTCGTCCTTGTCCCACCTTTTCCTTATCCCAGCTTTTCCTTGTCCCCATCTTGGCTTTTCCCTGTCCCCATGCCAGCTTTTCCTTGTCCCTGTCCCGGCTTTTCCTCGTCCTTGTCCCACCTTTTCCTTATCCCACCATTTCCTTGTCCCCATCCCAGCTTTTCCTCGTCTTTATCCCACCTTTTTTCCTTGCCCCTATCCCGGCTTTCCCTGGTCCTTATCCCACCTTTTCCTTGTCTCACCTTTTCCTTTTCCCCATCTTGGCTTTTCCTCATCCTTATCCCACCTTTTCCTTGTCCCCATCCCGGCTTTCCTTGGTCCCCATCCCAGCTTTTTCTTGTCCCCATCCTGGCTTTTCCTCGTTCTTATCCCACCTTTTCCTAGTCCCACCTTTTCCTTGCCCTTATCCCAGCTTTCCCTCATCCTTATCCCAGCTTTTCCTTGTCCCCATCCCAACTTTCCCTTGTCCCTATCCCACCTTTTCCTTGCCCTATCCCAGCTTTTCCTCATCCTTATTCCACCTTTTCCTTATCCCACCTTTTCCTTGTCCCATCTTGGCTTTCCCTTGTCCCTATCCCAGCTTTTCCTTGCCCCTATCCCGGCTTTCCCTGGTCCTTATCCCGGCTTTTCCCGCAGCCAAACCGCGGCTGGACGTCGAGAGCTGCCCCCCGCAGCAGAACTGGACGGAGGGGCAGGAAGAGATCCTGACCTGCAGCGCCAAGGGCACACCCAAGCCGCAGGTGAGGTGTTCCAAGGACGGGAATTCCTTCGTCTCCGGAGCTGTGCATCTCGCCGACCGCGCCCACGCCGGGACCTACCTGTGCCGGGCCACCAACGAGCTGGGGACGGCCGAGAGAGACGTCACCGTCTGGGTCCATTGTGTGTGAGGGGGTCCCGGGGATCCGGGGGGCCTCGGGGGAATTTGGGGTTCTGGGGGTCTTTGGGATATTTGGGGTTCTGGGGGTGTTTGGGTTTTTTGGGCTCCTGGTGGTCCTGGGGGTTCTTTGGGATGTCGGGGGTCCTGGGTGGTCTTGGGGGTTCTGGGGGCCTTGGAGGCCTTTGGGATTTTGGGGGTCCTGGGGGTTCTTTGGGATTTTGGGGGTCCTGGGTGGTCTTGGGGGTTCTGGGGGTCTTGGAGGTCTCAGGTCCTGGGGATCTTGGAGGCCTTTGGGTTTTTGGGCTCCTGGGGGTTCTTTGGGATTTTGGGGGTCCTGGGGGTTCTTGGGGATGTTGGGGGTCCTTGGGGGTCTTGGGGGTTCTGGGGGTCTTGGAGGTCTCAGGTCCTGGAGATCCTGGAGGCCTTTGGGGTTTTTGGGCTCCTGGTGGTCCCGGGGCACAGCAGCCCCCTCCCACTGACCCCGGTCCAGATGACGACTCGGTCCCGCTGCTCCCGGTGCTCCTGGGGGTTCTGCTGCCGGCGCTCGCCCTCCTGGGCCTGGCCGGCGCCTTCTTCCTCTACCGCCACAGCACCAAAATCGGCGAGTACTGGCTCTGGAAGCGGCAGCCGCCGACGGACGGCCGGCCCCCTGCGGCCACCGGGCAGCTCCCAGGCCGCTGCGGCCACTCCCAACGGATCCGCGACCCCGTAGCCGGGGAGAGGCCGTGGAGGGGCCGGGACCCCCGGCCCGTCCCTCCGCCACGGCCACCGAGGGGACGACGACAGCGGGGACCGGCCGGAGCCACCGTGGTGGATGCGGCTCCCGGACTGGGATGGACTGGGATGGACTGGGATGGACTGGGATGGTGACATCCAGCCGGGCCCTGGCGTGGATCTCCGGCGTTCGCTCCAGATTTTTATCCCTCGAGTGTTTTTTGGGATGGATTTGGTGACTTTGGAGGTCTTGGAGCTCCGGGCGGAGCATCCGGGTTGAATCCCGGGCACTTCGGAGCTGGCGGGAGGACGAGGAGCAGGAGGGAGGGGACAGACAGGTGACAGCGACACGTCCCACCAATAAACGCTGCAGGCGACATCCACTGGGGACAGGGACTCTGCAGTCCCGGGGGGGTTTCCCGGGACCCCGGGCTGGGGAGTGGCACTGGGAGGGGGGGCGGGGGGGGTGACCGGGCTGTCCCCACGTTGTCCCACCCGCACCCCGACCCGGCGGGGGACATTGCCGGTGTCCCCAAGCCCGTGCATCCGCGGCCCCCCCCGCTTCCCCGCCGCTCCAGGCGGTCCCGTCTGTCGCTGTCGCTTCGCCCACGCGCGGCCCGGAGCCGCCCACGCGGGGAGGGGCTCGGGGAGGGATTTTTTGGGGGGGGGGGGGGTTCGTGAAGCGCCGAGCACCGGGCGGGGGGTGGGGGGGGGGGGGGGCTGGGGGGAGGGGGTCGGCGTGGGCGGGGGGGGAGGAGCAGCCCCGCGGGACCGGCGGCGCGCGCGGCAGCGGAGGGAGCTGCCTTCGGCCTCAGCCGCCTCTTCCCCATCCTCCTCTCCCTCTTCTCCCTTCCCCATCCTCCTCCTCCGCTTCATCCCCATCCTCCTCTTCCCCCCCCACCACCACCCCCGCCGCCGCCTCCGTCTTCCTCCGCTTCATCCCCCTCCCCATCCTCATCGCCCTTATCCTCCCCCTCCTCGCCGTCTCCATCCTCCTCTTCCTCCCCACCTTCCTCCCTCCTCCTCCTCCTCCTCACCCTCCTCCTCCTCTCCCGATGGGCGCCCCCGGCCCGGCCACGCGGCTCTTGCCCCCCCTCGTTCTGGCGCTCGCAGGTAAAGGGGTGAGGGGGGGGGGCCCGAGGGTTTTTTTTTGGGGGGCGGGGGGACCCTTCAGAATGAGGAGGGGGCGTCTCTGAGGATCCCAAAAAACAGCGACCATTAACTGGGGGGGGGGGGGGGGGGGGCAGGGGAGAGAGAGCCCGAAATCAGCAGCGACTTTTATTTGGGGGAGGTGGGGGGGGGCACACGACCCCGGGGACCCCCGGAAATGGGAAGGGGGGGGACCCTCAGAGACCCCCCCAAAACACCAGACGCCCTTCAGTGTTGGGGGGGGGGGGGCACACATGGACCCCCAACCCAATAGTGGGGACCCTTAAAATTGGGGGGGGGGGGTCACACGCAGGGACCCCCAGGACCCCAAAATCACAGCGACCTTTTGGACTGGGGGGGTTGGGGACACACGGGGACACCCCCAGGACCGCGGCAGTGGCGGGGGGTCTCAGTCCAGGTTCACCGGGGTCCCCCCCCCAGCCGGAACTGGGGGGGACTGCCCGTGGTGGGGGTCTCGCAGGGGTCGCCCGGGGCACCTTCACGGTGGTGGCCTGGCCGCGGGTGGCCGTGGTGGCCTTCGGGGGCTCGGTGACCGTCAACTGCAGCCGCAGCGCCTGCCCGGGGGACAACGCCACGCTGGGGCTCGAGACCCCCCTGCCCGCGACCCCCGGCGCCGGGGGGGCTCCGCTGGCAAAGCTTCCGGCTCCAGAACGTGTCCCAGTGGAACCCCGGCCCTGTCACCTGCTCCGGCCCGCTGCGGTGACACCGAGGCCAACGCCAGCGCCGGCGTCCTCGTCTACCGTGAGTGCCGGGGACGGTGGAGGGGGGGACACCGTGGGGACACCGAGGGTGACGCCGTGGTGGCACCCGCCCGGTCCCCAGAGCTGCCGGAGCGGGTGGAGCTGGAGCCGGTGCCGGCGCTGGCGGTGGGGGACAGCCGGAACCTGACGTGCCACGTGCTGGAGGTGGCACCGGTGCGGAACCTGACGGTGACGCTGCGGCGCGGCGCCGAAACGCTGCGCACCGAGAGCTTCGGCGACGCCGAGGGCAGCGCCAGCGTGGCCGTGAGTCACCTGCTGACCGTCACCCGCGGTGACCACGGCCAGGACGTCACCTGCCACGCCGAGCTGTCCCTGAGGCCGCACGGGCCCCTGTTCGCCCGCGCCGCTGTCCCCGTCACGCTCTCGGTGTTCGGTGAGTGGCGCCGGTGGCGTCGTTGTGGCCTTGTCCCCATCCGCGGTGACCTCGTTGTCACCCTCCCGGTGACGCCGCGCTCATCGGGATCCTGTCCCAGGCTCTGGGGATGCGTCACAGTCCCGGTGACCCCGTGACCCCTCCGGTGTCCCCGCAGCTCTCCCGGAGCCCCCCCAGCTCCAGGCCCCCGCCATCCTCGAGGCCGGCACCGTGGCCAACGCCAGCTGCCGCATCACCGGCGCCTTCCCGGCCGGGGACATCCGTGTCACAGCCGCGCTGGACCAGGAGCCGCTGAACGTCACCGCAACGGTGGCCGGGGACACGGTGACGGCCAGCACGGAGCTGTCCCCGCGTAGCCCGGGCCCGCGGGAGCTGAGCTGCACGGCCGCGGTGGCTACGGTGGCACGGACGGCGCGGAGGCAGCTCCACGTTTACCGTAAGGCGCCGGGGCGTGGCGAGGGGACCCCGGGACCCCGAAATCCCCTTGGATCCACCCGCGGAACCTTCCCGCAGGATTCCCGCCGCCCCGCCCTGGAGCTGAGCCCGGCCCCGGCCACGGCGGGCAGCGACGGTGACAGTGACGTGCCACGCCGGGGCCACCGAGCCGCCCACGGCGCGGCTGCAGCTCCGCGATGCGGACGGCGGGGGTCCTGGCCGAGGGCCCGCAGCCCCGGCTGCAGCTCAGGCTGGTGGCACGGCGCGACGACGACGGCCGCGAATTCCGGTGCCGGGCCAGCCTGGCGGTGGGCGACAGCGTGGTGACAAAGGACACGGACGCGCGGCTCGCGGTGCTCTGTGAGTGTCGCGCCAGCCGCGGCCTCGCCCGCCCCTCCCGGCATTCCCCAAATCCCGTTTTTTTCCCCCCCCAGATCTTCCCGAAATCCCGGCCAGCGGCTGCCCTGGCAACCGCACGTGGGTGCGGGGCACGCGGGAAGCGCTGTCCTGCCGCGCCACCGGCAACCCCGCGCCCACCGTGGTGTGCGGCCGCGACGGTGTCGCCGTGGCCAGCGCCGAGCCCGAGCCGGTGACCCGCTCCCGCGCGGGCACCTACCTGTGCAACGCCACCAACGCGCTGGGGACGCGCAGCCGCCGCGTCACCGTCCGCGTGGAGTGTGAGTGGCACCGGGGACGCCGCCGGGGCGCTGCCGGGTCCCCCTCGGTGGCCGCCGAGGTGACCGGGCGGCCTCTGTGTCCCCCCAAGATGAGCCCACGCTGTCCGAGGCGGGGTGTCCGGCACGGCGGGTCTGGGTGGAGGGGCAGCGGCGGGAGCTGGAGTGTCGCGCCGACGGGGACCCCCGGCCCAGCACGCGCTGTGCCCGCGACGGTGGCACCCGCGACGGTGGCACCCACCACGGCGGCACCCACCACGGCGGGGTCCCCCCGCGGCCGCGTGGTCACCCGGGCTGATGGTGGCCGCTACGTGTGCAGGGCCACCAACCGGCACGGGGTGGCCGTGCGGAGCGTCGTGGTCACCGTGGAGTGTGAGTGTGACACCGGGCAGGGGAGGGGGCAGCGGGGTGTGCTGGGGATGGGGAGGTGGCAGGGACCGGGGTCGGGATGGGACAGGGATCTGGTGGGGACAGGGATGTCACAGGGATCTGGTGGGGACAGGGATGTCTCAGGGATCTGGTGGGGACAGGGATGTCTCAGGGATGTCACAGGGATCTGGTGGCGCCAGGGATGTCACAGGGATCTGGTGGGGACAGGGATGTCTCAGGGATGTCACAGGGATCTGGTGGCGCCAGGGATGCCACACCCATGCCGGGAATTCCAGAGCCGTGCCGGGATGGTTGGGACGAGGAAGGGGATGGGGATGAGGCGGAGCCCGGCTGTGCTCGGAGCGGTCCCCGCGGTGCCGGGGGCGCTCCCGGGTGGATCCCGGGAGGGTCGGGGTGGTCTCACGGGGGTCCCCCGGCACCATCACCCCCCACCCCCCGCCGCCTACCCCCCGCTTCCAGACCAGCCGAGCCTCGGCGAGCGCGGCTGCCCCGAGCGGCGGCGGTGGCTGGAGGGGACCCCGGCCGAGCTGGGCTGCGCCGCCACCGGGAACCCCCCGCCCCGCGTCACCTGCGCCAAGCTGGGCGACGGCCGCGACCCCGCCAACGCCACCGAGCTGGGCGGCAGCCAGGACCCCCCCCAGGCCACCCCCAATGTCACCCGCGCCCACGCGGGCACCTACCAGTGCCGGGCCACCAACGCGCACGGCTCCGCCGTCCGCAACGTCACCGTGGCCGTGGAGTGTGAGTGCGGGCAGCGATTCTGGGGGGGAAACGCGGGGCTTTTGGGGGCGATTCTCAGCACCGGCCGCTGTCGCCCTGGCGCAGACGGCCCCGCCGGTGTCACCCTGCGCGTCCTGCCCTCCGCCAACGTCACCCGCGGCAGCGGCTTCACCGTGGACTGCGGCGCCGAGGGGGTCCCGGCGCCCACCTACACCTGGGCGCTGCCGCCCGCCCCCAACCTGCGCCTGGCCGCCGACAACCGCTCGGTCACGGTCACCGGGGCCACCACGGCCAACCGGGGCGTTTACACCTGCACGGCGAGCAACCGGCACGGCCGGCGAGCCGGGGAGCGTCGTGGTGCGGGTGGACGGTGAGATGGCGAACCGGGGCGGGGTGGGGAGCGGGGGAAGGACGCGGTGAGCGGCGGCGTCACCGGCCCCGCCCCGGTGTCACCGGAGCCCCCCCGCCCCGCAGAGAGCTGGCTGGTGGTGCTGGTGGCGCTGGGAGCGCTGGGCGCCGTCACCGCGCTGGGGCTGGCGGTGGCCGGTGGCTACTACCTGAAAACCACGGCGTGCAAGAAGGGCGAGTACAACGTGCGCGACGCCGAGGGCTCCTCCGAGGGCCGCGTGCCTGCACCGGCACCGCGACGCCCGCGGCGAGGCTTTCGGCATCCAGCTCACGCAGCCGTGAGCGGGGCCCGGGCCCGTGCTGCCGGGGACCCCAAACCTGGCCCAGCGGGTTTTGGGGCGCTTTTGGGGCTTGGGAGTGCGAGGAGGCCAAGGATTCCTCTGAAGGTGCCCGTGGGCACCGGCACAACGGCGGGGAGGTTTTTGGCATCCAGCTCGCCCAGCCGGGACCGGGACCGGGACCGGGGACCATCCCCGTGGGGCTTGGGGGTCCCCAAAATCCCCCCCCCCCGCCCCGCCCCAGGGGATTTTGGGGGGTACAACACCCAGCACCGACAGTTCCCCCAAGGCCGCCCGGGTTTGGGGGTCCCCAAAGATCCTCCCCCCTCCCCACGCGCCTCGGTCCCGAGGGGATTTTGGGGCGATTTTAAGGCTTCGGGAGCCGCGCCGAGCGTGGCACGGCCGCCACTCAGGGCTGGGTGCTCCGGGGGCACGGAGCGGCCCCCCAATAAACGATCCCGCTGTCGGGGGGGCGTCAGCACCCCGCTGTCCCCAGAGCCGGCTCCCTTGTCACCCCCCCACCCCGGCCCCATCCTCCGGCCCTGCCGCAGGAGCCCCGTCCTCGGCCCCCCGGTGTCACCGAGCCCCCCCCGGAGCCCCCCCCGGAGCGGTGACACCGACACCGAGCAGCCCCCGAGGGGAGCCCAGGGCGGTGCCCAAGGCAGCCCAATTAGTTGCTCATAATTAGTCACTCATTAATGAGCCAACGCTCGTTATCCCCAGTCCAGAACCCCGGGAATTTTTTTTTTTGGGGGGGGGGGGGGGAAGGGACTGGACCCCCACCCTCCTGGGGGGTCCTGGGGGGCACTTTGGGGACGTGGCCCCAAATGTGAGGGGGACCTTGGCGGAGGGAGGGGGCAAGGAATTGATTTCTGGGGGGGGGGGGGGGGCCCTTCCCTGGAGGGTCCTGGGGGGGTTCAGGGGTGCCCTGAGGGGCCCGGTGGGGTTTGGGGGTGTCCCCAGGGGGGTCAGTGGGGTTTGGGGGTGTCCCTGGGGCTCGGTGGGGTTTGGGGGTGTCCCCCAGGGGGTCAGTGGGGTTTGGGGGTATCCCCCTAAAGCCTGGGGGTGCCCCCAGGGTTTGGGGTCCCCGCTCTCCGTGGGGTTTGGGGTTCCCCACTATCCGTGGGGTTTGGGGGTGTTCCCAGGGGTTCGGGGGTTCCTCCAGGTGGTCAGTGGGGTTTGGGGGTGTCCCCCTCGTGTTTGGAGGCACCCCCAGGGGTTGGGGTCCCCCACTCTCAGCAGGGTTTGGGGTCCCCCGCTCTCCGTGGGGTTTGGGGGTGTTCCCAGTGGTTCGAGGGTTCCTCCAGGGGGTCAGCGGGGTTTGGAGGTGTCCCCCCGGTTTGGGGGTGTCCCTAGGGGTTGGGGTCCCCTGCTCTCTGTGGGGTTTGGGGGTGCCAACAAGGGGTCAGTGGGGTTTGGGGGGTGTCCCCCCGGGGTTGGGGTCCCCCGCAGTCAGTGGGGGTTTGGGGGTGCCAACAGGGGTTCAGTGGGTTTGGGGGTGGTCCCCCCGGTTTGGGGGTGTCTCCCCGGTTTGGGGGGTGTCCCCCGGGGTTGGGGTCCCCCGCAGTCAGTGGGGTTTGGGGGTTTCCTCAGGGGGTCAGTGGGGTTTGGGGGTGTCCCCCCGGGTTTGGGGGGTGTCCCCCCCCGGTTTGGGGTGGTCCCCCGGGGTTGGGGTCCCCCGCAGTCAGTGGGGTTTGGGGACGTGCCCGTCCACGTAGAAGTTGCGGGCTGAGGCGGGGCAGGGCGATGCGCGCCCCCTCCAGCGCGGGGGCTCAGCCGCACCTGGCAGCCCAGGCGCGAGTTCTCCCGCAGCAGCGGCGCCTGGTCCAGCAGGTCCTCCTCCCTGCGGGCACGGCCGCGCTCACCGGGGCTCACCGGGGCTCACCGGGGCTCCCGGAGGGCTCGGGGGCTGTCCCCGGGGGGGTTTGGGGGGGCCCTTACCGCTCCGTCCGGCGCCGGGAGCCGCCCCAGGTGGGGCTCACTGATGTAAACGTGGCAGGTGGAGCAGGCCAGCGAGGCCTCGCAGGCGCCTGCGGAGAGCCGGGAGCGCCGGTTAGCACCGGGACGGCCCCGGGAACGCCCCGGTAACACCGGGACACCCCCCGGAAGCGCTGTCAGCACCGAGACCCCCCCGCCGGCAGCACCGGAACCGCCGCGGGACCCCTCTGTCAGTACCGGGAGCCACCCGGAACCCCGAGCGCTCTTCCCCCAGGTTCCGTTCCCAGCCCCGCTCCCCGGTCCCAACCGCGTTCCCGGTCCCGGTCCCGTTCCCAGTACCGCTCCCGTTCCCGCTGCCGACCCTCCAGCTCCAGCCCGTGCCGCTGCGCCAGGTGCAGCACGTTGTCGCCGACTCTGCCGCGCACCGGCACCTGCCGTCCCTCCCGGTCCACGAACACGACGTTAACCCTGGGAAAGGTGGGGGGGGCACACGGCACCGGGCTCAGCAACCGGCACTCGGCTCCGTTCCGGCGCCGCCGCCCCGGGAGGGCGCCCCCGGTACTCACACGGCGGCCTCGGGCTCCTCGGCCGCGGCGCCGCCGCCGCTGAGGCTGCGGGAGACGCCCCGGAGCAGCCGCCGCGTCACGGAGCCGCCGCTCGCCGCAGCCATGGGCGCCGCCATACTGGGGCGCCACGTGACCGGCACCACGTGACCGCCCCCGGGGGCGGGGCCAGAGCCGGGAGTGGGCGGGGCCTGCGCTGGGTCCTCCGGGCCGGCCGCGAAACCGGGGGAAATTTGGGAAAAATGGGGGAAATTTGGGGGGAAATGGGGGAAATTTGGGAAAAATGGGGGAAAATTTGGGGGGAAATGGGGGAATTTGGGGGGAAATTCGGAAAATTCGGGGGGAAATGGGGGAAATTTGGGGGAAATGGGGGAATTTTGGGGGGAAATGGGGAAATTTGGGGGGAAATGGGGGGAAATTTTGGGGGGAAATGGAATTTGGGGGGAAATTGGGAATTTTTTGGGGGAATTTGGGGGGAAATTGGGGAATTTTCGGGGAAAATGGGTAATTTTGGGGGGCAATGGGGGAAATTTGGGGGAAATGGGGGAAATTGGGGGGGGAAATGGGGGAAATTTGGGGAAAATTTGGGACATTTGGGGGGCAATGGGGGACATTTGGGGGAAATTGGGGAAATGGGGGAATTTTGGGGGGAAATTTTGGGGGAAATGGGAAATTTGGGGGAAAATTGGGGAATTTTGGGGTGAAATGAAAATTTGGGGGGAAATGGGGGAATTTTGGGGGAAATGGGGGAAATTTGGGGGGAAATGGGGGAAATCTGGGGTGTAATTGTGGAAATTTGGGGGAAATGGGGGAATTTTGGGGGAAATTTGGGAATTTTGGGGGGCAATGGGGGAAATTTGGGCGGAAATTTGGGAATTTTGGGGAAATGGGGGAAATCTGGGGGGAAATGGGGGGGATTTGGGGGGAAATCTGGGGGGAAATGGGGGAATTTGGGGGAAATGGGGGAATTTTTGGGATTTGGGGGGTCCGGGGGGAGTTTAGGGGGGTCTGGCACGAGGAGGGCGCCCCTCTGATGGGGGAGGGGCTGCGGGTGGTGTTTGGGGGGGGGTCAGGGGTGATTTTTTGGGATTTTTGGGGTCTGGGGGGGTTTTTTTGGGGGGGGTCCCTGCCGCAGTTTGGGGACACAGGATCAGCCCAAAATGGGGAGGGGGCTTAAAGGGGCTCCCCCCCCAGCGTGAGGACGCAGCAGAAATAAGGAAACGACAGTGGAATGACCCCCAAAAAATGGGGGGGGGGGGAGTAGAGCTATAAATAGAAGTTTATTTTTGGGGGGGCAGGGGGGGGACACAGCCCCCCAACCCCCGGACCCCCCCCTTACAGCAAAACCAGACAGAAAAAACCAGGGCAAAGAACTCAAATCTGGGAAACGCCCCCAAAAGAGAGACAAAAACCAAGGAGGGAGGAGGAAGATGAGGCGGATTAAAAACAAGAAGCAGCGTTGAATAAAAAGGCCGATTTTACCCCAAAAAAAACCAAAAGAAAAGGAGCGGAAAACGGCAGCGGCTGCAGCTGTTAAAAAAGGGGGGGAAACGCAAAATAAAACCCAGCCAAAAAAATAAAAATATACAAACAGCCTGTGAAATGTTTAAAGAGAGGGATTGGACCCCAAAAAAAAGGGAGAACCCCAAAGAAAAGGAAACCCCAAAAAAAGGGGGAACCCCAAAGAAAAAGGAAACCCCAAAAAAAGGAAACCCCAAAAAAAGGAAACACCAAAAAAAGGGAGAACCCTAAAAAACGGAAACCCCAAAAAAAGGGGGAACCCCAAAGAAAAGGAAACCCCAAAAAAAGGAAACCCCAAAAAAAGGAGAACCCCTAAAAAAAGGAAACCCCAAAAAGGAGGAAAGGCCCCAAAAAAATAGGGAAAACCCCCAAAAAGAGGGAAAACCCCCCAAAAAAGAGGAAAAACCCTAAAAAAAAGGAAACCCCCCCAAAAAAGGGGGAAAAACCCCCCCAAAAAAAGAGGGAAAAACCCTAGAAAAAGAGGAAAAAAACCCCATAAAAGAGGAAAACCCCCCAAAAAAGAGGAGAAACCCTCCAGAAAAAGAGGGAAAAACCCTTAAAAAAAGAGGAAAAAACCCCCCAAAAAAGAGGAAAAAACCCCCCAAAAAAGAGGGGAAAACCCCAAAAAAAGGGAGAACCCCCCCAAAAAAGAGGAAAAAACCCAAAAAAAGGGGAGAAACCCCCCAGAAAAAGAGGAAACCCCCCCAAAAATGAGGAAAATCCCCAAAAAAAGAGGGAAAAACCCTAAAACAAAAGAGGAAAACCCCCAAAAAGAGAAAGAAAACCCCAAAAAAGAGGAGAAACCCCCCAGAAAAAGAGGGAAAAACCCTTAAAAAAAGAGGAAAATCCCCAAAAAAAGAGGAAAAAACCCCCAAAAAAAGAGGAAACCCCAAAAAAAGGGGGGAGAAAACCCCCCTTAAAAAGGGGAAAAAACCCCCCAAAAAAGTGGGAAAACCCCCCCAAAAAAAAGTGGGAAACCCCCCCAAAAAAGAGGGAAAAACCCCAAAAAAAAGAGGAAACCCTAAAAAAAGGGGGGAAAACACAAAAAAAAGAGGGAAAAACCCTAAAAAAAAAGAGGGAAACCCCCAAAAAAGAGGAAAAAACCCAAAAAAGAAGGGGGAAACCCCAAAAAAAGAGGAAAAAAACCAAAGAAAAAAGAGGAAAACCCCCAAAAAAGAGGAAAAAAACCCCAAAAAAGAAATAAAATCCCCAAAAAAAAGGGAGAAACAACCCCAAAAAAGAGGAAAAAACCCCCAAAAAGAGGAAAAAAACCCAAAAAGAGGAAAAAAACCCAAAAAAAGAAGGGGGAAACCCTAAAAAATGGGGAAAACGGGGAATCCCCCCCAGGAAAAGGTTGGGGGATCCCTGAAATTTTGGGGTCCCCCCCAGAGCAGCAGTTAAGGCAGGGAGCGTTTTTTGGGGGGCTCCAGGGCTGCTCTGGGCAGGGGGAGGCGGGGAAAGAGAAAAAAAAATACCCCAAAATTGAGGGCATTGGCCCCAAATGCTGCAAGGGGCGTCAGGAACCCGAAAATCCTAAAAATCGCATCAAAAAACCCAAAAAAACCCAAAAAAAAACCCCAAAAAAGGCCAAAAAAACCAAAAAAAGGCAAAAAAGGCCAAAAAAACCCAAAAAAACCCAAAAAACCCCAAAAAAGCCCAAAAAAAGGCCAAAAAAGGCCAAAAAAGGCCAAAAAAACCCAAAAAAACCCAAAAAAACCCAAAAAAAGCCCAAAAAAAGGCCAAAAAAGGCCTAAAAAAGGGAATAAAAAACGAAAAATAAGAAAAATAAAATCGTGCTGAAAATAAACGCAGGGTTGGGAGAGGATTTACAGATCGTGGGGTTTTTTTGGGAATTTTTTGGGTTTTTTTTCGAGTTTTTTTGGGATTTTTCTGGGGTTTTTGGGGGGATATTTTCACGGTTTTATGGGGTTTCTTCGGGTTTTTTGGTGGATTTTTCTGGGGCTTCTTTGGGCTGATTTTTTGGGGGCTTTTTTGCTCTTTTTTTGAGGTTTCATGGGTTTTTTCAGGTTTTTTTGGTGGATTTTTTGGGGTTTCTTTGGGCTGATTTTTTTGGGGTTTTTTTTGCTTTCCTTTGCAGTTTTATGGGTTTTTCGATTTTTTTTGGTGGATTTTTTTGGGGCGATTTGGGTTTTTTTTTTTGCGGTTTTTATGGGGTTTTTTGGTGGATTTTTTGGGGTTTGCTCGGGCTTCTTTGGGCTGATTTTTGGGGTTTTTTTTCGCTGTTTTTTGCGCTTTTATGGGGTTTTTTGGTGGATTTTTTGGGGTTTCTTCGGGCTTCTTTGGGCTGATTTTTTGGGGGTTTTTTCGCTGTTTTTTGCGCTTTTATGGGGTTTTTTGGTGGATTTTTTGGGGTTTCCTCGGGGTTCTTTGGGCTGATTTTTTGGGTTTTTTTTCGCTGTTTTTTGCGGTTTTATGGTGGATTTTTTGGGGTTTCTTCGGGCTTCTTTGGGCTGATTTTTTGGGGGTTTTTTCGCTGTTTTTTGCGCTTTTATGGGGTTTTTTGGTGGATTTTTTGGGGTTTCCTCGGGGTTCTTTGGGCTGATTTTTTTGGGGTTTTTTTCGCTGTTTTTTGCGCTTTTATGGGTTTTTGGTGGATTTTTTGGGGTTTCCTCGGGGTTGGTTTTTTTTGTTTGGTTTTTTTTGGGGATTTTTTTTTTTTTTAGCATTTTTTGGGAGCTTTTCCCCACTAAAATATCCTTTTCCTCTTCAGGTAGGAGTCGGCGTAGTGGCCCCCCCAGGCCCTGGGAGTGCTGGCCCACGTAGGAGCCCTCGGGGCTGGGCTCCGGCGACGGCAGCAGGTGGAGAAGGCCCCTCTTGTGCCCCACCCAGGGGCGTCTGCAAAACACAATTTGGGGTCATTTCGGGGCCTTTCGGGGGGTTTTTGGGGTTTTTTTTTGGGGTCTGGTACCTTGGGGCGAGTGGCTGGGGGTGCCAAGGTGAGGATGGAGTCGGAGCTCGGGGGGATGGCGGCGGCCTGGGGGGGAAACGGGGGAAAAAAGAGGAATTTTGGGGGGAAAAAGAGGAATTTTGGGGGGAAAAAGAGGAATTTTTGGGGAAAAAGAGGAATTTTTGGGGAAAAGAGGAATTTTTGGGGAAAAAGAGGAATTTTTGGGGGTGTGAAGGGGGTTTAAAGGGGTTTTAGGGAGATTTGAAGGGATTTTTAGGGGATTTTTGGGGTTTGAAGGGGTTTTAGGAAGATTTGGAGGGATTTTTAGGGGATTTTTGGGGTGTTGAAGGGGTTTTAGGGAGTTTTGGAGGGGTTTTAGGGGGCTTGGAGGGGTTTTAGGGGGCTTGAAGGGGGTTTAAAGGGGTTTAAGGGAGATTTGGAGGGATTTTCGGGGGATTTTTGGGGGTTTAAAGGGGGTTTTAGGGAGATTTGGAGGGATTTTTGGGGGTTTGAAGGGGGTTTAAAGGAGTTTTAGGGAGATTTGGAGGGATTTTTGGGGTTTGAAGGGGGTTTAAAGGGGTTTTAGGGAGATTTGGAGGGATTTTTGGGGTTGAATGGGATTTAAAGGGGTTTTAGGAGATTTGGGGGATTTTGGGGGGTTTGAAGGGGTTTTAGGGAGATTTGGGGGGATTTTTGGGGGTTTTGAAGGGGTTTTAGGGGGTTTGAAGGGGGTTTTAAGGGGATCTTGGAAGGATTTTAGGGGCTTTTTTGGGGGTTTTTTAAAGGGGTTTAAAGGGATTTTAAGGGGTTTTAAAGGGTTTTAAGGAGATTTTGAGGGATTTGAAGGGGTTTTAGGAGGTTTTAAGGGGTTTTATGGCGATCTTGAAGGGATTTTAGGGAGTTTGAAGGGGTTTTAAAGAGATTTTGATGAATTCTTAGGGATTTTAAGGAGTTTGTAAGGAATTTTTAGGGTTTTAGGGGGTTTGAAGGGGTTTTAAAGGGATCTTGAAGGGATTTTAGGGGTTTTTAAGGGATTTAAAGGGATCCTGAAGGGATTTTAGAGGGTTTTAAAAAGGTTTTAAGGAGATTCTAAGGATTTTTTAGGGATTTTAAGTGGATTTTAAGGAATTTTAAGAAATTCTAAGGGACTTTACAGGAAAAAAGAAGGTCTGGGGTTGAAACCATTAAAACGGAAGGGATTTTATGTGATTTTGATGGGATTTCAAGGAGATTTTAAGGGATTTTGAGGGATTTTCACAGATTTTTTGGGGATTGAAGGGAAAAAGGGCAGGGGGGCCCTGCAGAATTTGGGGAGGGGTCTCACCTTGCTGAGGTGGCTCTGCTTGAGCCCGGCCTGGAGGCCGCTGGTGAAGTAGGAACTGGGGGATCCTGAGAAAAAGGGGGGCACTGGGGGTCCCAAACCCCCCCTGTCCAACCCCGAGGAGGAGGAGACCTGCAAGGGGAGCACAGGCAGCTGCAAACCCCCCCAAAAAACTGCCCAAAATGCCAAATTTCCATCCCCCAAATAAAAAAAAAAAAAAAAGGGGTTTTAACCTTGTGCCTGCCGTGCCGAAGCCCCCCAGGATGGATCCGGCGTGGGTCGCGGGGCTGGGGGAAAATCCGGGAGCCCAAATCCTGGCCAGGAAAAAATCGGGGGGTTTAAACCTCAAATTCCCCCCAGATTCCCAGGAAAAATGAGGAGTTTGGGGGGAGTTTTTCTTTTAATTCCCATGAATTTCTCCCATTCCCAGGAAAACCAGGATTTTGGGGTGTTTTTCCCTCCAATTCCCATCAAAAATGGAGGTTTGGGGAGTGTTTTTTTCCCCTCGTTTCCTGGGAAAAAAGCAAGGGTCTCCAATTCCCAGGAAATTCAGGGATTTGGGGGTTTTTATCCCGAATCTGAACCTCCCCAGAATCTCCCAATTCCAACCCAAAAATTCCCCCCTCACCGGGAACTCCACGGCGAAGGCGTCGGGCGGGGGGGGGTCCCCAAAACTCCGGGTTTCACCTTAAACCCTTTCCTGAAAAGAAGAATAAAAATTAAAATTAAAAAAAAAAAAAGCTGGGACTGGTTAAAAAGAGAGAAATCCAGCCAAAAAAAAAAAATAAAAAGGAAATTTCTGGAAAATAAAAGGGAATTTTCCTGGGACTCACTGCCAGGCCGGGCGTGGGCAGGAGGCTCTGCAGGTTCAGGTAGGGATTGAGGGGGATCCTCAAATCTTTGGGGGGCTCCCCCAGGAGAGAGACCTGGGGGAGAGATTTTGGGGGGCTCAGGGGTGTCCCCGAGGGGGTTTGGGGGCATCTGGGGGCTCCACGGGGATCACGAAGCTCCCAGGTTTGGGGGTCACATCACAGAATTTTGGGGGTCCCGCCCTGGATTTTTGGGGGTCCCAGGTGAATTTTGGGGTCCCAACCCAGAATTTGGGGGTAAAACCCATCCCATTGTTATTGAAAGTCCCATCCCAGAATTTTGGGGTTCCAACCCGAATTTTTGGGGGTCCCAGGTGGAAATTTTGGGGGCCCCAACCCCGATTTTTGGGGGTCCCACCCCGGAATTTGGGGGTAAAGCCCATCCCATTGTTACTGGAGGTCCCATCCCAGAATTTTGGGGTCCCACCCCTGATTTTTGGGGATCCCACACTGGATTTTTGGGGGGTCCCAGGTGGAACCACCCCAGAATTTGGGGGTAAAGCCCAGCCCATGGTTATTGAAAGTCCCATCCCAGAATTTTGGGGTCTCACTCCTGATTTATTGGGGATCCCACCCCGGATTTTTGGGGGGTCCCACGCTGTAATTTGGGGGTCTCACCCCGGAATTTGGGGGTGAAGCCCATCCCATGGTTATTGAAAGTCCCATCCCAGAATTTTGGGGTCTCACTCCTGATTTTTGGGGATCCCACCCCGGATTTTTTTGGGGGTCCCACGCTGGGATTTGGGGCTGGGGGATGCTCACCGTGGGGGCTCCGCTCTCGCCCTGCTGGGATTTGGGGATGGGTTTTGGGGACGGCCCCGAGGCCCGGGGGGGTCCCCGGGGGGTCCCAGCGCCGCCTTCTCCTGCGCCAGGAACGAGGCCAGGACCGGGGACTTCCCGCGGGCCTGGGCCATGTCCCCGGGGCACGGGAGCACCTGGAAAAGGGGCATGGATTTGGGACAGGGCTCCCAGCCGGAGCTGGCAGCAGCTCCCCAAAAAATGAAAGCGTCTGGGGGAGGTGGGAGCGGGGAGGAAAAGGGGAGAAAAACCGGGAGAAGCGCTCAAGACAGGGGGAAAAACAAGTGGGCTTGGGGGACACAGCAGAATGCCTCTTTTCCCACCCGGATTTCCCTTTTCCCACCCAAATCCGGCTTTTCCTGCCCAAATCCGGCTTTTCCTGCCCAAATCCGGCTTTTCTGCCCAAATCCCCCTTCCTGCCCGCCCAAATCCCCCCTTTCCCACCCAAATCCCCCTTTTCCCACCCAAATCCGGCTTTTCCTGCCCAAATCCCCCCTTTCCCACCCAAATCCCCCCTTTCCCACCCAAATCCCCCTTTTCCCACCCAGATTTCCCTTTTCCCACCCCAAATCCGGCTTTTCCTACCCAAATCCGGCTTTTCCTGCCCAAATCCCCCTTCCTGCCAGCCCAAATCCCCCTTTTCCCACCCAGATTTCCCTTTTCCCACCCAAATCCGGCTTTTCCTGCCCAAATCCGGCTTTTCCTGCCCAAATCCCCCTTCCTGCCCGCCCAAATCCCCCCTCCTGCCCACCCAAATCCCCCCCTTTCCCACCCAAATCCCCTTTTCCCACCGGGATTTCCCTTTTCCCACCCAAATCCGGCTTTTTCCTGCCCAATATCCGGCTTTTCCTGCCCAAATCCCCCTTTTCCCACCCAAATCCCCCTTTTCCCACCCAAATCCCCCTTTTCCCACCCGGATTTCCCTTTTCCCACCCAAATCTGACTTTTACCACCCAAATCCCCCTTTTCCCACTGGGATTTCCCTTTTCCCACCCAAATCCAGCTTTTCCCACCCAAATCCCCCTTTCCCCCCCAAAATCCCCTTTTCCCCACCTGGATTTCCCTTTTCCCACCCAAATCTGGCTTTTCCTGCCCAAATCCCTCTTTCCCCCCCCCAAATCCGAATTGTCCTCCCCTCAAATTCCCCTTTGCCCCCGAAATCCGGATTTTCCTCCCCCCAAATCCACACCCAGAGGGGAAAACCCCTCAGGTGAGCCTCCAGGTGCGCCGGAATTCCGGCTTTACCTGAGGGAATCTCCCCCAGGAGCTTCCCGGGGGGCTGGGCCAGCGAGCTCAGCGGGGAATCGCCCAGAATTCCCGGTTTCTGGAAGGAGAAAGGGAGGAAAACGCCCTGAAAAGTGAGATTGTCCCTCCAAAAAAAAAAAAAAAAAAAAAAAAAAGAAACCCCCCGGGAAGAAATTATCCGTGAAAAAAAAAAAAAATCCATGGAAACGCCGGGTGGAAAGAAAGAGCAAAATTCCAGGAGAAATCCGGGAATTGCAGCCTACCTGGGCCTGGCTGTGCAGAGCCAGCTGGAGCAGAGCCGTGGAAAGCGCCGGGTTGGGCACCAGGGGAAGGGAGGGAGCAGCTCCAAAATTCCTGCTGGGAACAGGAGGAGGGGGAAGCTCCGGTGACGCGGAAATTCCCGAGAGCTGCCGGTTTTTTTGGCGGGATTCCCGGCTTACCCTGCTTGGCGCCCAGGGCGCCGGGGAGCAGGGGGTTGAGCAGGAGCTGGAGCGACGCGGGGTTCCCGAGGCTGCCCAGGATCTGGAGGAGGTTGGGCTCCGGGAGCAGCCCCTTGCCACGGTTCAGCGCCTGGGAGAGCGGCAAACGGGAATTCCGGGGGGAAGCGGCTGGGGTTGGGGTTGGGAATGGGGGTTGGGGTTGGAAATGGGGGTTGGGGGTTGGGAATGGGGGTTGGGGGTTGGGAATGGGGGTTGGGGTTGGAAATGGGGGTTGGGGGTTGGGAATGGGGTTTGGGGGTTGGGAATGGGGTTTGGGGGTTGGGATTTGGGGGTTGGGGGTTGGGAATGGGATTTGGGGGTTGGGAATGGGGGTTGGGGGTTGGGAAATGGGGGTTGGGGGTTGGGAATGGGGGTTGGGGGTTGGAATGGGGGTTGGGGGTGGGAATGGGGGTTGGGGGTTGGGAATGGGGATTGGGGGTTGGGAATGGGGATTGGGGGTTGGGATTTGGGGGTTGGAAATGGGGTATGGGGGTTGGGATTTGGGGGTTGGGAATGGGGGTTGGGGGCTGGGAATGGGGGTTGGGATCTGGGGGTTGGAAATGGGGTTTGGGGTCTGGGGTTTGGGCTTTGGAAATGGGGTTTGGGATCTGGGATTTGGGGGTTGGGGTTTAGGACCTGGGGGTTGGGATTTGGGGGTTGGGATCTGGGATTTGGGGGTTGGGGTTTGGGATCTGGGTTTGGGGGTTGGGATGTGGGGCTGGGGTCTGGGATTTGGGGTTTGGAAATGGGGTTTGGGGGTTGGGATTTGGGATCTGGGGTTTGGGGGTTGGGGGTTGGGATCTGGGAGTTGGGATCTGGAGTTTTTGATCCCGGGTGATCCCTGCAGGATCCCAGCTCTCAGCATGAGCACAACTCCCAAAAATCTCATGGCGAGGCAGGGAGGAACAACGGGAGGATGAGGATGAGGATGAGGGTGAGGATGAGGATGAGGGTGAGGATGAGGGCGAGGATGAGAGTGGCAATGAGGATGAGGATGGGGATGAAGATGAAGGCGAGAATGGGGATGAGAGAGACAATGAGGACGAGGATGAAGATAACGATGAGGATGAAGGATAAGGTTAAGGCTGAAGGTAATGATGAGGATGAGAACGAGGATGAGGAGGAGGGTGAGAATGAGAATGGGGATGAAGATGAAGGTGAGAATGAAAATTGAGTAATGATGAGGATGAGAATGAAGATAATGAGGAGGATGAGGGTGAAGATAAGAATAAGTTTAAGGCTGAAGATAACGATGAGAACGAGGGTGATGATGAGGATGAGGATGAAGATGAAGGTGAGAATGGAGATGAGAGTGACAACGAGGATGAGGATGAAGATAATGACAAGGATGAAGATAAGAACAATCTTAAGGCTGAAGGTAACGATGAGAACGAGGGTGCCAGCGAGGAGGAGGACGATGATGAGAATGATGATGAAGATAAGGATGAGGCTGAAGGTAACGATGAGGATGAGAACAAGGAAGAGAAGGAGGGTGAGGATGAGGATGAAGATAAGAATAAAGTAAAGGCTGAAGGTAACGATGAGGATGAGAACGAGGGTGCCAGCGAGGAGGAGGATGAAGATAAGAATAACCTTAAGGCTGAAGGTAAGGATGAGAACGAGGGTGAGGGGGAGGGTGAGGATGAGGTTTGGGATGAGGATGAAGATAAGGATGGGAATGAAGATGAAGGTGACAATGAGGACAAGGGCGAGAACAATGACAATGAGGGTGAGGATGAAGATAAGAATAAACTTAAGGCTGAAGGTAACGAGAACGAGGGTGCTAGCGAGGAGGAGGATGAAGATTAAGAATAAACTTAAGGCTGAAGGTAACGATGAGAACGAGGGTGCCAGCGAGG